>NC_084999.1:20472012-20737012 GCF_963854185.1 Sardina pilchardus
CAGGGTGAACATGGTGGACAAGCACACTGGTTTACAACAATGGCCTTTCTTGGGGGGGTTAAACAGAGACGCTCTTGTGCACTTACAGAGTTTGTATGCTGACAGAGAAGGTTAATACTGAGATAGCTGGGGCAACAATCGTTAAACAGTTAGACGTAAGTGAAGGCTTATGCCCTGTAAAAAAAATGGTACCAAGCACAGAAGAGTTCCTCAGCCTCTCCCCACCTTCCCCACCACATCGGGAGAGTCGAGGCAATACTAAAAGCACTCCCCCTCCCCACCCTCTGTCATGGTTGTTGCTGAGATGTTTAGTTAAGTTCATTGAGGGGTGACCTCCTTGATCTTCTCCATGACGGCCTGGACCTGCTCACGGAGCTTGGCGGTGAGGGGCTCCACCAGGGTGGACAACTCGTCGATCTTTCCCTCCAGGGTGCTGCGGAGGTCCGCGGCGGTCTTCTCCAGCTGCTCCTTGATGGTGCCGGCCTGGGACTCGAGCTGGGAGCTCAGCTCCTGGGTCTGGGACTGCAGCATGTCGGACAGGGCGCCGAGCCTCTGGGAGGCACCGTCACGCACCTGGACAACGTAGGGCTCCAGGCGCTCGCGCACGCTGTCGGCGTTCTGGGTGGCGCGGGACTGGATTTCCTCCAGGTAGGTGGAGACGGTGCTGCAGGGACATACCAAACCAGAGGACGGGGGTCAGAGACCGGGCGGTGCGCCATACAAGGGATTCATATCAAAGATCATCAGATTTCTCTGCTTTAAGGTCTGGGCTAAACAATTTTGCAGAACTAACTAAAGCTTTTGTTTGTGTGTGTGTGACTTGAGTTTGTGCTTGTGGTTGAGTATCAGTGTGATCGATTGTGTCTTTGAGTGTTTGTGTGTGTGTTGAGTTTGTGCTTGAGTGTGTCTGTGTGTCGCAGAGGCCACATACTTGCGGATCATCTCGGTGTCCTTGTCCAGGCGCTTCTTCAGCTTGCGGGTGTAGATGTTGACGCGGCCCTGGACATCGCTGGCGTTCTGCTCCATCATGGTCTTGAGCTCCTCCAGGTAGTTGAGGGAGCGGTCCTTGGCCTCGGTCATGTCGCCCTGGAGACGGGTGGAGAGCAGCTGCAGGTCCTGGGTCAGCTGGCCGGTGGCGTCGGTGGCATAGGGGCCCAGCTTGTTCTTCAGGTCCTCCCTGTAGACGGTCAGCTCAGCCATGGTGTCTGAGATCAGCGTGCTGGACGAAAGAGAGAGAGCGAGAGAGAGAGGCAACCAGTTAGGGTGAGATGAAAGAATCGGACTGTGTATAGGGAAGGCCAGGAGAATGAAAAATCATTCTCTCAGCTTCAAGCTTGTCTTCAAGTTTTTATATTCAACATATTTATATTCTATGTTCTTTGGTGTGCTTATTTCAGTGTGTGTTTAGTAGTAAAGAGGCTGTTAACATGGGTATATTTTATAACAATTACTTTAGTTATTATTCATATTTTTAAAAATGGGCACTTTATATGCTTTCTTTCATGTAGAGCCTCAAAGACAACCAAGGACAATGGCTAGAATTATTTTCCCTGACCAGAGAGGGACACAGCGGGAGAAGTGGGTTAGATAAGGACACTCACTCAAGCTCTCTTCCCAGCTGGGAGGCCTTGATGTTCTCCACCATGAAGTCAGCCTTGGTGTTCAGCTCGGACACCTGCTGCCAGAAACGGTCCACAGTCTCTTCCCATTTGGCCACGATTTGCTCCTGGGGCAAGACGCGAGCATGGCAGCCTGCGGGGAGAACACACCAGGGGAGGAAGATGTGAGTTTTCAGACTCAGCATGTTCATGGATCAAACAGCCCTCAGAGCCTGGACGAGTTGAGTAACAAAAGTTTATTTTTAGAATGAAAACCATGGTTGAAAAAAAAAGAAAATGAGTTTACCAGAAATGACCGCAAGAGCAAGGATCACTGCAACAGCCCTCATGTTGATTGACAGACAGTACACCTACAAAGCAGAGAAGCAAAGGAACTCAGTGTGATTTTTTTTTTTTTTTTTACAACAACCACATAATAATAAACAATGGCAACCATAAAAGGCTAAATGAACGTGTAACATAAACCAAACATATCAGAATAAACACAATTCCTATTGCACTATATTACGATAACAAATATTTTGCAATCGCGTTAAGACATTTACGATAGGCCACAAATAAGTATTAAGACCAAATATGTTTTCTCTTACAAATTCTTAGAAACGTGATATCTATACCTAGCTACATCGTAGCCTAAACAAGTTTTTTCCCTTTCAAAAGGCATTGGCATGCCACATTTTACTTTAGCAATCAATAACAACGTAGGGGAACCCCTTAACTTAAAATATAAGCTATGTGACAACAAAACACAAGTAGCCTATCCTACTAAAGCGGAATGGATACTCCATAAACTAAGAAGTCCGCTAACTAACACAAACTCCTTAAGCTCACCTGAGAAGTCCGGGTTCCTCCGTGATCTGAAAGCGAATCCCCAAGGTGTTTTATACCATACTGGGACGGCCCCCGCTTGTGTCACAGTCGATGAGCACGTGACTTTGCCCATCATATCTCTTGCGAGACCCTATGATAGAGGACCCAACGTGCAAACTGTTGTGAAATACTTCACAAAAGGAACAACAAGCCTGTGATTACTGTCTTCAGTATGATTCATGTTGAATCAGGTACAATGTTGTTTTGGGAAAATAATCCCTTTAGTTTTGGTGCAAGGATGTTTGGCTGAAGTTACCCATTCAAACCAGTGTTGACCTTAGTTCCAGTTTTTAGTTGAATTTGTGGGCAACGCCTCGGATAAAAAAAATAAATAAATAATAAAATAAAAAATAAAAACACCAGAAAAGGTTAAACAAAAATGAGACATGGCTTATGTAGGTTGTGAATGTAGGCTGCAGTTTTTTCAAGATAGGCGAATGAGACATCTCGGCCTCTCTCTTTTTTTACTTTGTTCACAATCACTTGTAGAAGCAAAGGTGTTGGGAAACTTCAAAACAAATCGACGGGTGTTAGCAAGCCTTCTCCGTGTCGTGATCCAATAAAACCTACTGTACAATAAAATGGGAGAGAGGACTGCGATGCTCACAACAAAAGAGGTGAGAGAGCGGCAGCTATTATGCAGACATCACATGCCTGGCGCCAAGACTGGCCATCAAAAGAATGGTATTAGCAGTGAGTGGTCCGGAGGTAGTAGGCAGCCAACACATCCCAGCGCCATCAGACTAACGACCCCATCGCCCTTTCCCGTTGTTCTCACTAGAATGACTCAGAATATCACAGGCGCCCCTTGAAAGATAATTTGTACGTTGTATTATATAGCCTAGTTGCATTATAACATTACAATCTTGAATGACAACTCAAATATGCAGACGAGCTTGACAGTCACACAGGTAACACTTCGGAAACGAAATATATTCACACGAACATGAAGGAATAGCAAATACTGATAGCTACAATTTGTTTTTCTTTCTTTCTTTCCTTTGGTAATGGCGGTCGTTTCCCTTGTATATGCTCTGCTCATTTTAGGAGAATATAAATGAATTAGTAGGCTATAGGTTATGAAGGCCTATAGTAATATGAGAGTTATTGTTCTGTCTCCAGTAGTATAAAGTAACCTGATAAGAAGAAGGGGAAAAACGATGCCACTGCCACATCACACTCAAAGTCTTGTTTTGATTGCCAACTAGGCAGAAAAGGGTGGCTTCTGGGGACAAGTGTACATAAGGACAAGGGTTTTTATGGCTTTATCAGCATTTGATGATCTTAAAGACCCAACTCTCTACATCTCTTTTAGCACCATGTTTATCCACATGAAATAATCTGATCCTGCATGATAAATTGACATTAATGTATTTTATGTAAATTAATGGATACTATTCAGGCCACAGAAAATATCTGACAACTCAAACACCTTGAAGCCACTCAGTCCACTTGAAAGATACCTGCTTCTTGAGGAATGTCAGAGATGACAGGCCATCAATGTTATCATTAGACAACTCTACCCTTCCACTGATGATCTTTAACCTGTTGTCCAACATGGACCTCTGTTCTCTCTCTCTCTCTCTCTCCTTCCATCTGCATCCTCCACTCATTGCCTTCTGAGTGGTCCCTTCAGGTGAAAACTGGGGACGCTTCATGGCTTATGTAATCTCGCGTATTAGTGTCAAGATTTATGTGACTGATACATTATCATGTAGATTAACCGGTAGGGGAATGTGCCAGTAACACTGTAACCGTATGACATTTTGAAGCATAAAAGCACAAAAGACAAAAAAAAAACACTGAATAATCACTCTTCAGTTTAATGTAGTTAGACATTGTATAAACTGAAGCTCAACTAGTCACAGAGACATGACAAGTTAATGCATGTTGAGGTGAACTCTGCTTTACCTCCATAATGAAATGTTAAGCGCATTAGAGTCAGGTCTCATGCGATCAAAATGCCAGTGCACTCTGATTTCAGGCAAGCCAGCATGCTGAGGCAGTGTCCAGCACTGCACTTCACACCCACTTTGCCATTACAACACTATTGCTTCCCACCATTTTTTCCATCTTTGATAATAGTGCACATTTTTAATCACATAAAAAAGATAATTACTGTAAGCATCGTCTTCATAGTTATACCCCCCCCCCCCCCCCACACACACACACACACAAACACACATACATGCACACATTTTGTTGAATTATAACTCAGCATTCTAATGCATTGCACACAAAGGATTTGTTCAGGACTACAAGTCATTGTAGATAAGTTGATATTTGAATTTTGAATTCCCCTTGGGGATCAATAATGTATCTATCTATCTATCTATCTATCTATCTATCTATCTACCTGCTGGTATGTTCTTAAAGATGTTCTGAAAAGTAATGATAGATAAAGGATGACCTTTCTATTATGCTTTCTCCTTTACTGTGTCATACTGCAGCAAGCTCTTCAATGCTCCAGGCAGTAGGTGCAAGGTCTGCGGCCTCTCTTGACCAGAAGTAACCTCAAGCCAGCTCATCAAGCCTGTGTGCATCAGCATGCACTTTGAGGTTTGTGGTCTGACCTTTTGATAGCGTCAAGATGTCAGGGGACTTGCTTTTACCCCACTTTACTCACTGACTTCATCTCCACCCAAAATTGTCGGTCAGAGGTCACTCAGCTGGATGATGAAGAAGTCATCTGTGAAGAAGTCATCTGCGTCTGACTCAACCGTTTTTTTTTTCTCTGGAAGGACAGTGTAGACAACTTTCATTTGTTTTGGTAGTGCTGGGGGAATTCCCCCCCCCCCCCCCCCATCAATTGTTGGCTCAGCAGGTTGTATTGTATTGCAGATTGTTTTGTATATCCATGATGAATCCTGAAGTCAAGACTTGGTTTAATTTATTCGATATGTGGTTGTACTGTATCTGTGTAGTAAAAAACTGTTTGCAAAGTAAAGGTAAAAAAAGACTGAGTCACTCTCAGTAGAAATACATTTGCCGAGTTGCACATTCAGAAGAGCCGAGAGAAATTGAGAAATTTAATCTGACTGGATAAAGTATAGTATACCTTTTTGATCCTGTGAGGGAAATTCAGTCTCTGCATTTATCCCAATTGGTGAATTAGTGAACCACACATCACATAGTGAATACACAGTGAGGTGAAGCACACACAAACCCAGAGCAGTGAGCTGCCTGCCCAACAGCGGCGCTCGGGGAGCAGTGAGGGGTTAGGTGCCTTGCTCAAGGGCACTTCAGCCGTGGACTAGTCGGGGATTGATCCGGCAAACCTCCGGTTACAAGCTCGAAGCCCTAACCAGTAGACCATGGCTGCCGCCCCCCCCAAAAAATAAATGTTCAGGGTACGAGGTGCTCGACCAGCCAAGTACCACCACAGCAACAGTCAGAATACTGTCTGGTGTCTGCTATTGTGTCATGTTTGAAGAGGTGTTAATATAATTTGTGGTTGTTGTTGTATTAGGTTGGTGTGTCATGTTCGTGTCAGTACCTTAGCTTACAGATGTGCTGCATTTCTGACTCTTTTCAGTGATAGACACAAAGAGACAGGTCCTCACAGGAAATTTGGATATATGTGAGCCTGTGAGAACGGGCACAGAGGTACCCTCCCCCCCCCCCCCCCCCCCCCCCCACCCCAAGGGATGGTGTTAATGGCATGCTAGCGCGGTCCTGTTTGTCCTTGAATGAGAAAGCGTGGGAGAACCCTGGCAGCGGGGGGAGCTGAGTGGCGTTGAATGGTGGTGGGGGGAGGATGAAGGGATTTGAAGGCGTTTTAAGTTTTGTTCACCACGGGAGCAACTCCAGGCATGTTTCTGCCAGAGACTGTATGGTGTGATTAGTGTGTGAGTTGAGGTGTGAGATCGCATTTGAAAAGAGAAGGCAAATGGAAAATGACAGGTCACACATTGTGTATGGATGAGGGGTGGGCAGAGGAGCAAAACACACACACACACACACACACACACACACACACACACACACACACACACACACACACACACACACACACACACACACACACACAATCACACACACACACACACACACACACACACACACACACACATGCCCAGATATGCATATACAATCACACAAACACACTCACACACAGTTTGCATGCACACACATATGCAAGCACAAACACAGATACAAACACAGTGATGCGTGCATACACATAGCTGTGTAGTTAGTATGTAATCAATGTTTACATTTTACTATGTAAACGTTTCCCTCTCAGACAAATACGCATACATTTTAATGCATGTGTTTAGTTTTAAGGTTTAGAAGATGAGGTTAAAGTTGACATCAAATTGAAAGTTAAGGTTAAGGTTAGACTTTTGACTTGTTTTGCCGCAGAAAGTTGACATTTGCTGGAAGTCCTTTGCCACGCTAATGATAGTATGGAAAATCACCAGTAGATGGCAGAACCTCCATGCTGACGAGTCATTCCACTCATCTTCCAAACTAGGGGATATTCAATTCATCGCTAGACTGCTTATTTTTTTTCCCAGGAAGGAGAATAGATTCTTCAAACCCTAAATTTGTGCACTTTAGCTGAATGTTCCTATATAATAGGTTTCTCTCAACATAACACTTAAGTTAGACTTCTTGGCCCACTCATATAAAAACAACCTGGACTGACAATTGATAAAATGCTGCTTGACATTTACAGTATATGAAACTAGTTGTCTCAGTTAACTGAAAGTGAATACAAGACCTGATCTGTTATAAATACCTTGAATGTATTTTGTTTTTAGAGAGTAATGAAAGAAGATTATGCCTGGTATATTATATAGATCTTATTCCAACTAGAGGGTTTCCAGTTAAAACGGTCAGAACTAATGCATATATTTTGTAATTGAATTGAATCAGACCTTACCATAATGTTCTACAAGCTTTTTTGTACCCAAGTTATTATTGGTTGGTTATGTTGTTTTCTATGCCATTGGAAATAACCTAGGAACACATGTTTGCTTATGCAGTTGAAAGGGTCCATAGATGTAACCGTAACATGTCAACAGAAAAAAAAGACCACATGAACTGCACTGAAGCACTGAATATAATTAGAAAAGCACTGAGGGGGCCTCTTATTTGTCTTATAGATCCTCCCTTCCTTCCTCGGTCCTCGTCCTCACTGATCTAGATAAAGAATGATGGGGCGGCAACAATGGGATAGTCTATCCAGTGTTAGTTATAGATCAGTGGGAATGAGCCTGGAGGACCGAGCATCGCGGATTGAGGAGGGATGTTGAGAGGCACCCTCAGAGAGCACAGACCTCCGCCTGTTTCGTTCTTTGTAGGTTGTCATACATTTGAACCTAAACTATTCAGATCACCACCACATGGCCATAACATGCCATTACACCGCCAAGCGAAAAACATAACTGCCTCCTGAATCAAGACGGTGTTACGGATCTCTCCCAAAATGTAATCGTTTCTTACTTGGGTCATTTCAGACCTTCCCTGAAAATGTCATCGAAATCCATTCGTCACTTTTGAGTGAGTTATTTTGCTAACAAACAGGCAAACAAAAACAGACAAACATACAAACCCCGACGAAAACATAACCTTGGCGGAGATAAGCGCTGATTCAGTTTGTGTGAGCACAGTGTTCAATTCCAAAAGGCATTCAGTTAGTGATGGGGAATATGTGACATACCTCAGATATAACTATTATTACCTACGCCAAGGAGGTTATGGGTTTGTTTGTTTGTCTGTCTGTCTGTGTGTTTGTCTGTCCGTCTGTTTGTTAGCAAGATAACTCAAAAGGAATGGACGGATTTCCAGGGAAGGTGATAAATGACCCAAGGAAGAAACAATAAAATTTTGGGAGTGATCCGTATCACTGTCGGGATTCCGGAGCCGTTTATGTTTTTCGTGTAGTGGTGTAATGGCATGGTGTGGCCACGTGGTGTCGATCTGAATAGTTTAGGTTCAAATGTGTGACAACCTAGGAAAAACAATACAGGTAGAAGTCTGCACTCTCTGAGTGCTTTTCTATTTGTTGTTATTCTCATGTCAGAAAATGATCATTTGAGGCATCTGCTGCCCTGCTGTAAATGAGGGAAAAGAGAGGGTTTCAAACTGTGAGCCATTGTTTCATTAGGAATATACTGTATGTTGCTGTTGCAGTTGTAGAGTGGCCATTTATTTTCTTGAGCATGTTTAGAGTGGTGTGGAGTGAAGAGTGGCCACTCAGGATAGACTGGTTAGTATTAAATGCAGTATTAAAAAAAATACTGATATTTGGTGCATTCGCATTGATACTGTATGACGCATCTGCTGATACAGTATTTAAATGTTCAGTATTTTGTCCCATACTTAATTGGCAGTAACAATTTGTTCCATTAGAAATGGTCATCATGCCTAGTTGCCATGTTGGAAGGAGGATTACCACCTCGGAGTGCATTTAGCATGAGGACCAATATCTTAAAGGGGGCGGATATATGTTTCAGTGATAGGTCAACTCAACTGACCCATGTGAGGCAATGCCACAATCCAGTGTCTTCTCAATCTCTGACATAGTTCGATAGAGCAGTGAGAAGACCATTAGCTAATAGCTATCTGTCCTTCTATCTTTTTACACAGACTGCTTGTACTGACCTAGATATTTTGGGGTCAAAGTTCTTGACAGTGCTACTGTTGGAGTTCACCTCTGTCTCACATTTGACATGGGGAGAAGTCAACTGACAAGACCAAGGCTTCTGACATATTTGACCTGCAAAGATTAAAGCTTCACAATAATAACCCTTAAACCGGTCAGTCAGTCGCAAGGCTGCAATCATAATATATGTTAAGGGGGGCATGCTGGTTCTCTGATCTATAAAGAACACTGGATAGACTATCCCATTGTTGCTGCCCCATCATTCTTTATCTAGATCAGTGCGAACGAGGACTGAGGAAGGAAGGGAGGATAGATAACAAGACGAATGAGAGGCACCCAGAGAGAGAGAGAGAGAGAGAAGGCGCTTTCAGACAGACGTGTATTTCCGCAATGTTCACAGACTTTTTTTATTTTAATTTAGTATATTAATAAGTATATTTTTTGGCTTTTTGCCTTTATTAGTACAGGACAGTGAAGTGGTAGACAGGAAACAAGTGGGAGAGAGAGATGGGGTGGGATCGGGATATGACCGCAGGCCAGATTCGAACCTGGGTCCCCGTGGGCACTCGGACCCGTAAATGGTACGGGCGCTGTACCCTGCTGCGCCACAGCGCCCCCATGTTCACAGACTTTTTACGGTAGGGATTTTTACCCCTGTGCTGTCTGAAGTCCGTATACAGTATCTACCAGCGGAACTTTTCCTGCAGCTGACCTAGTAATTTTGCCGTAATGTTGCCGCCACAGCTGCTATGTGAATCCAGTCGCGAAAAAATTCTGCACTTGTCAGTGATGATCAAGGGAAGTATTACATGTATTTAAAGTGCCCTAATGCCACTGAACAGTTTTGCATCTCTCTAACATGCTGCTGGCGATGCAGCAACGCTACAGCCTACTCCATGCTCCCGGGGTGCCTCTCATTCGTCTTTTTATGCATCCTCCCTTCCTTCCTCGGTCCTCGTTCCCACTGATCTAGATAAAGAATGATGGGGCGCCAACCACGGGATAGTCTATCCAGTGTTAGTTATAGATCAGTGGGGACGAGCCTGGAAGACCAAGCATCGAGGATCGAGGATCGAGGTTGAGAGGCACCCCCAGTGTAAAATTACACTCTCCGCTGTCAGGCATGCACAGCTAACAGCGCGGCCGCATTTATTCGGCGTCATTATCTGCCCAGTGAACCAGAGCCCGATTTACGGAAATTCTACATTAGATGTGAACAACATCCTAAGACAACACTGCGTCAGAAAAACCTCTGTCATCCTCAGACAAAACTTTGTTAGCGTCAGGAAAACCTCTGTCATCCTCAGACAAAACTGTGTCAGCATCAGGAAAACCTCTGTCATCCTCAGACAACACTGCGTTAGAGAAACCTCTGTCATCCTCAGACAACACTGCGTCAGAAAAACCTCTGTCATCCTCGACAAAACTTTGTCAGCATCAGGAAAACCTCTGTCATCCTCAGACAACACTGCGTCAGAAAAACCTCTGTCATCCTCAGACAAAACTTTGTCAGCATCAGGAAAACCTCTGTCATCCTCAGACAACACTGCGTCAGAAAAACCTCTGTCATCCTCAGACAAAACTGTATCAGCGTCAGGAAAACCTCTGTCATCCTCAGACAACACTGCGTTAGAGAAACCTCTGTCATCCTCAGACAACACTGCGTCAGAAAAACCTGTCATCCTCAGACAAAATTTTGTCAGTGTCAGGAAAACCTCTGTCATCCTCAGACAACACTGCGTCAGAAAAACCTCTGTCATCCTCAGACAACACTGTGTCAGGAAAACCTCTGTCATCCTCAGACAAAACTGTATCAGCATCAGGAAAACCTCTGTCATCCTCAGATAAAACTGTGTCAGCATCAGGAAAACCTCTGTCATCCTCGGACAACACTGCGTCACAGAAACCTCTGTCATCCTCAGACAAAACTTTGTCGGCGTCAGGAAATCCTCTGTCAATCCTCAGACAACACTGCATTGCGTTTTTTTTTTTTTTTTGATTACAAAACAACAAGTATACAGCCAGTTGTATACAACACAAACAGATCAAAAACGCCAGGGGATTTGTTTTGTTTTGGTGTTTATAGAACGTCAACAGAAGTGACGTCAAACAGGATCTCATAGCGCACCTTTAAGCTCTCCCACCTTCTGCGTAGGATTCAAGTTTCCCCTTGAATGTGGTCAGATCCTGCTACAAACGCTCTCTCAGTATGTTTGCATCCTGGGTGATTTTTTGCCATGACTTCCTGAGCCTGAGGGGTTACGTGCTAATGCAGGGTGACAGCTGAAATTAACATAGGCTTGGTCTCTCGTATACTAAACCTAGTCCTGGGGCAAAAACAAAACCATCAATGGAGAAGTTAATTGATAAAAAGCTTTTAGTAAATTTCCATGTATATGGGAAATCGAGATGACTACTTAAAGGGGAAATCTGATCTGGATAGGGTCACCTCTCGTCCATGACTCTAGCTCATCTAAAACCCAACATGATTTCTCCTTAAGAGGGCTCATTGGCATACAATATATTTGCCTAGCAACCTTTGTTTGATTAAAGCTATTTGAATTACGAAAAGAGTCAGACTTCAGATTCAGATTAAAGTTTGTGATAATTGTTCAAATTGTATTGTACAGCTATAATCTTTGTCCAGAGGGTGGTAGTACAGCATCTATATCAGTAGCTATATGAAAGTGCTAGTAGTAGGAGCAAAGATCCTTAATTATTGACAAGATAGAGCAACGTAATGCATCTCTATGGAAGCAAAATTCGAACAGTTCCTGTCTGCTTAAAGAGGCGTGTTGCAAAAACGTCATAGTGGGATATCGATCTCTGTCAGATGGCAAGCAGTTCAGTTCGAATGTTAGCAGGTCTGCTTAAAGGGGGATTTAGCCCCCCTCCCCCTTGTGAAGACAGAACGCGGAAATGATCGTTTGCGCCTCTCGTTTGCACCTCTCGCTCCGCTTTAACCCTCTCTGGTAGGAGTGTGAGAGCACAGTGTGTGCAGTTGAATGTGCAATTTGATGTATACTGAAGTGTGCCGAACAGCCGAATAAACCTTTCTAACATCGATGTCCTTTATGACTAATGGCCATCTCACTAGGAGATGTCAGTTGGACTTCAGACCAGAGGAAGTAAGGTGTGTAGTGGTGGTGACTGACAGCAAGGCACTGCCCCCTGGACTTTGGGCTCCACAACACAAGACTCCCAACTGCCACCCAGTATTTATGCAGGTAAGGAGCAGACAAGAGAGCACAGACAAACCACAGACAGCATTCAAAAACTCAGAGCATACAGTCCAAGGAGGTAAGAGAGTATTGGTATAAGATTTAATTAGTGATTAATTGAATTTAAAAAAAATGTGTGATTTCAGGATTGTGATGTTGGTGTTCTAATGTAAGGAGTATGCATTGCCATTTATTTTACCTTTTTTTTTTCTCTCAGACCGTAAATTGCAGAATCATGAAGGTCCTAGTTGTGCTTGCTTTGGCTGTTTTAACTGGTGAGCTTTTATCTTTTATTCATTAAATTATGTATTTAGTAATTACATTAATAACATTGTGATACTTTAGTAACACTATTTCTCAATGACGTCAGAGAAGGTAGCAGATGGAATAGACATTCTAAAGCACCATGACCAAGACATGACTGTAAATGTACTGCTTTTGGCAACAGGTTGCAATGCCAACCTCTTCTATGCTGATGAGCCCAAACCTCAACTGGAGCAGCTGACAGATGCATTCTGGAACTATGTTACCCAGGCAACTCGCACAGCAGAGGACACCGTTCAGATGATCAGGAAATCTCAGTTGGGAGAGGAAGTGAGGTAAGTGATGTGAATTTAAAATCTTTCTAAAGTGATTTTAAAATAATTTGATTGGCTTTTTAAATGCAAAACGTATTAATTTAAATGTTTGTCTCTCCCTGACAGCGCTAGGTTGACAGAGAGCGCCGATGTGGCCAGCCAGTATGCAGTCACCCTTCAGAAAGAGATGACCCCTCTGGCTCAAGAGCTCATGACCAAGATTACCCAGGAGGCTGAGGTGCTGAGAGAGCGTCTGGGGCAGGACCTTACCACCGTCAAGGGGAAACTGGAGCCCTACGCAGAGGACATGAGGGCCCAGGTTCTTCAGAGAGTTGAGGAGCTCAAGGCTGCCGTGGCTCCCTATGCCGAGTCTCTTGACTCTGAGTCCCTGAAGGCCACCCTGCTCCAGAAGAGTGAGGAGCTGAAGGGGAGTTTGGAGCAGAGTGTGAAGGAGCTGCAGTCCCAGCTTGGCCCCTACACCGAGGAGCTCAGGCAGAAGGTGGACCAGCACCTGCAGGACTTCCAGACCAACGTGGCCCCCTTGGCTGCTGACCTCCAGACCCAGCTGGCCCAGAGAGCCCAGATGGTTCAGCAGAACCTGGCACCCTACGCTGAAGACCTGAAAGGCAAGCTGGACCCCTACGCTCAGGACCTCAGGGCTCAGCTCACCTCCCTGTACGAGTCCTTTACTAAATCTAGCTAAAGACACTCTGCTATTTTCATGCTTCAGTAATTTATTAAGATTTTGATTCAGAGCTATATCATGCAGTTGCTTTTTTTACATTGTGTTATGAATTTATTTATTTAAGTGTGATGAAAATGTGGTGATGTGTATAAATAAAACATGCAAACTAACTTTTAGTGACACTTTTTAATTATTATTTTTCCAATCTGATTTGACTGTCTGTTTGAATCAGTACTAATGCAATATTAAGCACAACTATAAACCTTCTGAGGTGCCATTGGTTTCTAGAAATGGGTATAAGCTCCGGCTACTGACACAGTGAACAAGCTTGTGTGGTAAGGCTCAGTTAACATTGTATGACTAAGATAAGAACCAGATAAAATGAGTGTGACTAGACTAAAAATATAATCATCTCTCTCTCACTTGCTTCCTGTCACTCTTCACAGATAAAAAGGTTGGGTTGGGTGTCTTGATTATTTATGTAAAATCTATAGAATGTAACAGTCTTTGTTATCTCTGTCAAGTATAGCTTTGAGTTAGAGATCTTTCACTTTTTCGATACAAGATGACGTCAGCATGCTTGACACACTGTGAGACCTAGTTAACTCAACCTTTTGCAGTGATCTCTGGATCATGCAAAAAAACGCATATACAGTATGTTTTGTTTTTTAATGAGCTACCTTACCTACTGTATCATCACAAGAAAAGTGTCCTTTATAACTGTGTTTATGTAGCACTTTTTTATTTGACTCCTGAGAGCACCCAGAGCGCTTCACATCGTCATGTTTCACATTCACCCATTCACACTACACGCTCATGGCAGAGGCTGCCATGCAAGGCCGAACTTGCTCATCGGGAGCACTGGAGTTAAGAAGGGAGTTGCGGCTCAAACTAGCAACCTGCAACCTTCCAGCCCTCATCATCATGTGGATCAGCATCATGTTACAATAACTGCAACTCTCAGTGTTTGGTTGCACATGGGAAAAGGTTGTCCCATATGATGTCTAAATGAGACATGTGAAATGTTTTGGTGCTCTATAAATAAAATCAAATTGAAAACTGAAATAGATTTTTTTTTTCAATAAGTTCTATCTTGTTCCTAAGTAACACAAGCGGTTTCCCCACATTAACAATTGAATACTCTCACGTTGTGCTTTGAAAGTTGAACCAAGTTCAACGCCCAGCTTGTTGAATGCTAGGGTTACGCTAGCGCTGCCACTGTTCTTCTGCTGAACCACAGAGAACAACAGGAAGCCTGCCGCTTGCCGCTAGCCAGTGTGATCCCTGCCTTAAAAGAAATACAACAACATCCTTTATACTTGACTTTATTGAGGTGATTCTAAATATTATCTGGGGTAATCTTGTGCAGCTCAAGTTCCCTCAAATGGCATTTATCATAATGAATTCAGCAGTTTGACTAAACCTTATAGTCTTTTATTGATACAGACATTACTGTTATGTTAGTGTGTGGTGTCAAATCTGAATATTAATTTGCATCCAGAACAAACAATGTGCATTTGTTTTTGAGTGCTGAATACCTCAATTTATGTCACTTTCAGCATATTTGTTAAAATATTCATATAAGTTTACTGGCAATATTTTAAACTGACATTATTTCACAAGGATGTATGAATGTGATTTCTTTGGGACTTTATTGGTAACTAAAGACAACATCTCAATACCGATCTGATTTTAGTGTGACCCAGTTGTCTTTATGTCCATCAACCAGAATGCTTTTCATGTGGCTTCAGTATGAGGACCTTTGGCTTTTATACTAGTCCATAAAACACTACTTCGTCTCGGGCTCCCAGAGGGGAGAATTTCGGCTTAGCTCAGACTGTTAAAGGTTAAAGTTCAAAATGCATTTCAGGACAATCACTTGTTGGCTGGACTCTTGTCATCAGTGTAACGCACCTCATGAGTGCAATCTAATCAGAGTCTGAAATGGTGTGGAGGTGACGTGCAATGAATGGACAAAGTACTATCCATTAGTAGGGATTAACCTAGTAGGTGTTCATGGCAGCTTGAATCGGTCATAGTGCGCGTCCTGAGGTGAACTTCATGTTTGTTGTTGATAGCCATATTCAGTTAGCCTGGCTAACGCCTACCACTTCTCAAATGAGACGTGGTCTGGCAACCAGACATTCATTTTCTCGTATTTGAAAAAATGCCCAGATCGGTTCATTGGGCGCCACGGATGTCTGTCAAATGCGCATAGCTCACCCAACTCGTTCGTATGCAACGCTAAGGGCTGCCATTGACATCAGTGTAAATCCTTTGCCGTCGAATGTAGACGCAAGAAGGCAACGGAAACTTCTCGGATGTTCTGTGATTGGTTACCAACATCAGGCGAAAATTTGGGTGTTAGTGTCCAGACTGCCTTAGCAGTGTGAAAGAAATCACAGCGCAAGGCAGGATGGGAGCACCCAGGCTAATATTCAGTACTCACAGACTCACAGACAAAAAAATCATACTTGTTGATATGTGTTATTGCGTTTCTCTGAAATCGTGCACAACTATAATGGGTGGTGGTCTAGCAGGCAGGTATCTGGACTTCTGAGGTGGGGGATCACACTGGAAATAGCGGCAAAGTGGCAGCGGTAAGCGCAACACAGTGCTCAAAATATAATACATTCTATCCTGTTCCTAAGAAACAGAAATGGCAACTGAATACACTCTTGGAAAGTTGAACCAAATTCAATGCTGGGGTCAAAGGGGTCAAACTTTTTTTTTGGGGGGGGGAATGTTCAACTCTCACCCCATTAAATGTGTTAGGATATCAATAAAAGCACACAGTGCAAATTTGAATTGTTCCTACAATATCTAGAGGTTGCTCAAGGCCTTTGAATATTTCAATCAGAAAGCTTTTTGTTCAGTTCATCATAGCATCCAGCTCAGGGCTAACAATGATCTTTCGGACTCTTTTTGAAGTTTTGAAAGTAGATCCTGCAGATTGTTCACAGCATATTTCACAGAATAACACTCATCATCACTCATTGTACTATCTTCAGAAGCAGTAATGCTAGTGTTTCATTCATCAATTGCTCCTCTCGTTGTGCTTGTTGTAGTCTGTTGTGTTCTACATCTTGTCTTAGTTTCTTTTGCGGTAAGTGTCTTATCAACTATGCCACTGCCCATACACCCGCAAGGTCCCTTTTCTCTCTGGTCCCAATCTTCTGGATTCTTGAGAAGAAGTGTATATATACGTAGTTATTATTATACTCTTTTATTATACTCTGTGAGGGAAATGTAGTCTCTGCATTTATCCCAATCTGTGAATTACTGAAACACACACAGCATACAGTGAGGTGAAGCACACACTACTCCAGAGCACACACAGCAGTGCACGGGGAGCAGTTGGGGGTTAGGTGGCACTTCAGCCATGGGAGAGCTGTGCTCAACCACTTTCCCGTCCACATTTTTGCTACTGTCGGGGATCGAATCGGCAACCCTCCGGTTACCAGCCCGAAGGTCTAAACAGTAGGCCATGGCTTCCCCTAATGTTGCATGTTAAGAACGAGCGCATAATGTGCAATATCAAACAGGTCTCCCAACTGGTGTGCGAACGTTTCTACAATCACATTGTGTCTGGTCTGCGTTATCAGATTGGGTAGGTCAAGATCAGTTAAATGTTTTTGCTTGCGTATCTGGTGGCTGCTGCCACATTGTTGAGGTAAACAACATCAGCTAGATTTCACAATCAAACAACTTCACACGCAACTCTGCCCTCACTTGTGTGTTCACACATGTAAAGTCAGTTGAGTAACCTGATCAAGAGATGAATGGAGTGCACAGAGACAGGCGCACACAGACAGAAATAGAGATGACTCCCTTTCAGAGGTGGAAAAGTCCAGCTTCAGAAAGTAAAAGTCCTACCACATATCTGTGGCAACCATTCACTTAAACCAACCAGCTGATTCTAATTAGCACAACTCTTCAGCCACTGTAGTCGCTAATTGGTGAGATCACCTGTGTTAAGTGCACAGGTAGACCCAATAAATGTGACTCTCCACGGCAAAACCAGTCGGGTGTGTTCTGAAACAGTGGGAGGTCTACACTGTTCGGCCGTGAACATTTCACTGAAGAACTTACCTTCTCTAGTCTAAAAACATGAGTTTCCAACAGGAAGTTAGAGGTGTCTTGTTTTTACCGCTCTATTCTAATATTTATGGTAAATGAACTAATTGACAACAGAGAGGGTTAAAGCGGAGCGAGAGGCGCAAACGTTCGGACATTTCCGCGTTCAGTTTTCGCAAAGGGGAGGGGGGCGAAATCCCCCTTTAAGCAGACCTAGAAAGTGACGTTACATTCGAACTGAACTGCTTGCCAATCTGACAGAGATCGATATCCCACTATGACGAACTTGCGACACGCCTCTTTAAGCAGACAGGAACTGTTTGAATTTTGCTTCCATAGAGATGCATTATGTTGCTCTATCTTGTCAGTAATGAAGGATCTTTGTTGACAACCACCAAGCTATCCGCGTGCTGTGTCATTGTAAATACAAGTAAGTACCGTAAATACCGTTAAAGTAGCTGTGACCTTACAAAGCGTTCGTGAGTGTTGAGCCGACAGTTAACTTCAGAGGCAGATTTCTCCGTTTCTGTCTTGGCATGACAGGATGAACTCAACTCCTTTGAATGTTTATATTTCAGTAATATGACGTTCAATTCATTAGATATAGGTATTTTTTTGAAGGTTGATTTTGCCCTTTCGTGAAAACTTAATAACTGTAATTTTGAAAATTTGAACAATGTGACTGATTTCGCCGTGGAAGGTCACAAATGGTTGGACTTCTACTTTCTGAAGCTGAACTTTTCCACCTCTACTCCCTTTACACCTACACTATGACCCCCCCCCCCCCCTAAAAAAGATAAAATGGAGATAAACATGGACTGATGAACACTACAAGCTTAATCATAATTTAGGCTAGGTGGAGTCATCACTTTGGATGGTTAATATCAGTTGTTTAATCAGATGGTTAATATCAGTAGTCCAAGCAGGAAGTGTAGATGTGGAATATTGATGGCACAGTCTCTTGGACTTTGAGTGTTAGGACTGGAGTAGAACCTGCCACTCATATAAATACAGGATAGAAGTCACATTGCCATTTGAAGTCCACGCTCCGGGTCAGGGATTCATCTACAAATACAAAACCACACAGGTAAGAGTGAGTGAGAATACCTACGAGGCAATATGATACCTTTGTAGTTATATAATGTATATAAAAACACATGCATTTTTTATTTTTCTGTACAGACAGGGAAAGAATCATGAAGGTGATTGCAGTGCTCGTTTTGGCTGTATTTACAGGTTAGCATTTCCTCTTCATGTTGATCTTAATCATCGTACCTGTAACTGTGGTCTTGAAATTATTATGAAATGTGCATCTGGTTTATTATTTTAATGTTTTGTCACTTTTGTCCAAAGGTTGCAATGCCAACCTCTTCTATGCCGATGAGCCCAAGCCACAGTTGGAGCAGCTTACGGATACATTCTGGGACTATGTAGCCAAGGCAACACGCACTGCAGAGGACACTGTTCAGATGATCAGGAAGTCTCCGATGGGCCAGGATGTTAGGTAAATCATGAAAATAAAAGTCAACAAAGGACAACATGCCCGCAATGGCAAATACCGTAATTTCCCGACTATTAGCCGCGGCTTATACATTGATTTTGCGACATTTCTTCAGCTATGAGGTTAATACACAGGAACAGTTAATATGGTATCAATATGGTTTTGTTTCTTTTAACTTGCATAAAACACTGTCCTGCGGCGTATACGCAATGCATCCCATATGCAGGAAATTACTGTAGGCTACCTTTTTCTTACATGAGCTTATTGCGCTTCACTAGTGCATGACTCACAGGGCGTGCTGCTGGTATCTCTAAAGTGATTTTAAAAGATTTTCTCTTGCCCATTTACAAACATTTAAATCTTTGTCTTTCCCTGGCAGTGCTAGGTTGACAGAGAGTGCCGATGTGGCCAGCCAGTATGCAGTCACCCTCCAGAATCAGATGACCCCTCTGGCTCAGGATCTCATGACCAAGGTCACCCAGGAGGCTGAGGTGCTGAGAGAGCGTCTGGAGCAGGACCTGACTACCGTCAAGGGGAAACTGGAGCCCTACACAGAGGACATGAGGGCCCAGGTTCTGCAGAGGGTTGAGGAGCTCAAGGCTGCCGTGGCTCCCTATGCTCAATCTGAGTCCCTGAAGGCCACCCTGCTCCAGAAGAGTGAGGAGCTGAAGGGGAGTCTGGAGCAGAGTATGAAGGAGCTGCAGTCCCAGCTTGGCCCCTACACCGAGGAGCTCAGGCAGAAGGTGGACCAGCACCTGCAGGACTTCCAGACCAATGTGGCCCCCTTGGCTGCTGACCTCCAGACCCAGCTGGCCCAGAGAGCCCAGATGGTTCAGCAGAACCTGGCACCCTACGCTGAAGACCTGAAAGGCAAGCTGGACCCCTACGCCAAGGACCTCAGGGCTCAGCTCACCTCCCTGTATGAGTCCTTCACCAAAACTAACTAAAGTGCATAAACTGGACACTGACGTATGTGCTTAATTATTTTTGTTTACATGATTACGCTCCTATGATTCCACAGAATATGTTGTTCCCTTCTCCGTCCTGTCCTGTTGTTTGGCTGTTGAGTAAAGAACTGAACACTATTGTCATTATGATGTAGGCCTTGATGGTTGTCTGTTTTAAAAAAGTACAGTTCAAATTTACGTGTGATTTCAATTTGTGCTATTTATTATTGAATAAAAAATATTTACATGTCCTCTATTTGTCCTCTGTGCAGATAATTGTATGTCATAACAACAGAACATTTTAATTTAATTACAGTACATCACAGTCACATGCAACATTACTGTGCCTTATTACATAATTATAGAAAGATTCTGGTTGAAATATGGAAATCCACAAAAGACGGTATGGTGGCATGAAGTAGGTCAGTGGAGAGAAAGTCAATATCAAGGTGTCTTTGTTGAAACAACAAGACACGGTAATGAAGGAGGCCCCATAGGCTGTTTCAATTAGCGTCAATAAATTTGAGGCAGACAGACAGACAGACAGACAGACAAATAGACGTTTTGTCTGTCCCAAACAGTGGCAGAAATGTTTCTTTGACAAGACCCAGAATTCACATTGCAAAGACACTCAAAAGGGGACTGCCAAAAATAGCAACTGACTGTGCAGTGCCTATTTCATTTTTTGTTCAGCGTGATTATTGAAGAGGAGGTGAATGAATGACCAGTGGGACTGGTCGCAAATGTCCCATATTCCTGAGGGCAGTAACAGTCCTCTGGGTCCTCTGGGTCCTCTGGGTGGCTGTACAGTTCAGGTAGGGGGGTTTGAAGTCAGCCAGTTATTTTGCTGGAGTGATTTGTTACAGCAGGCAGTTTGCACTGCAGGATGGCTTACATGGGGGACCTGTCCATGTTAACATAGCAATCATATGCTTTGCAGTTGTCAGGAATGGTTGTGTGTGTGCATGCATTTGAGCCCCTAGGAAGTATTACAAATATTTTGTTTCTGTAAGTATGTTCTTATCGAGCCAAAATCATATCATTGTCTTGAATTTATTTTCACAATAACGCTGGTTTGAAATGTGATCTGGTGGAAGATAGGGTCTAGTCAGAGAGGCTTCAAGCGGAGCGAGAGGCGCAAACGTTCAACCATTTCCGTGTTCCGTTTTCGCAAAGGGGAGGGGGGACGAAATCCTCCATTAAGCAGACCTAGAAGTGACGTTACATTTGAACTGAACTGCTTGCCGATCGATATCCCACTATGACGCCTTTGCGACATGCCTCTATAAAAGCAGACAGGAACTGTTCGAATTTTGCTTCATAGAGATGCATTATGTTGCTCTATCTTGTCAGTTATAAAGGATCTTTGGTCTAGTTGGAGGTGTTGTTCCAAGTTCTATTGAAGTGTTCTATTGAGTCATATTGAAGCTGCTGAAATTCCAGATCTCTTGGGCCTCCGCCAGGGAGATGGACACACCTTTTTTGAGACAGACTTCTCATGCTCTGTGTTCTTTCCTCTAAAAGGGTGATTCATTGTTACATCGATCACATTAAAGATGCTCTTCGCAGAGGTGGAAAAGTCCAGCTTCAGAGAGTAAAATCCTATCACATATCTTTGCCAACCATTCATTTAAACCAGCTGATTCTAATTACCGCAACTCTTCAGCCAGGTAGAGCAGCTAATTGATGAGATCACATGAGTTAAGTGCACAGGTAGAACCAAAATATGATTGGACTTTTACTCACGGAAGCTGGAGTTTTCCACCTATATGACCTAACAATTGTTTCCTATTAACCGCTTTTTTTGTGATGAAGTGGTGTAACAAAAACACGTGATGCCCTGCTGCAGATAACACACTATAGGTCCCTAGCTTTCTCTTTCTCCCTTTCTTTGTCTGCCTCTGCTATTACAAGGAGCATGAATGGGCATAGTGGCCTTTTGAAACTGAGTTCAAAATGATCAACCATCATAAAAATGTCACGTTCCTATCTTAAAAACGTAGATCCAATGTTTTGGATCACAACTCCTTGTGATATTATTTTCATTGTCCCTCTCAGATAGCCAAAGAACTTATTTCATGAGTTTGAATTTTGCACTTTAGAGTTTTAATGTGTTAAATAAATAGGCATAGTAATAGAGTGTTCAACCCACTTTTGGAAAATGTTTTTACATTTGCTGCAAACTACATCTGTTTTTAGCAAAGGTTGGCCAGTTTAGTTCTAATACAAAACATCTGGATGCATGTAAACAATGTAAACATTTTATTTTGTTAATAAATTAAGCATCTTAAAAGTGACATATAGTGAAGTCAAATATATATACAGTTAATAGCAGCTTGTTCTTGCTCATCTTGTAGTGTTTCTGAAAAGCAGACATTTTTGCTGTTTAGCTGAGATTAAATCTAATCTAATCTAAACAGCAGAAATTTTACAAATACAGAAGGTACAGCTGATACAATGGATAGATGGAGTCACAATATCTTCAGTGCCATTAATGACCAGTTAATATTTAGCTGGTCTTGGTGAAGGACTCATACAGAGAGGTGAGCTGGGCTTTCAGGTCCTGGGCATAGGGGTCCAGCTTGCCTTTCAGGTCTTCAGCGTAGGGTGCCAGGTTCTGCTGAACCATCTGGGCTCTCTGGGCCAGCTGGGTCTGGAGGTCAGCAGCCAAGGGGGCCACGTTGGTCTGGAAGTCCTGCAGGTGCTGGTCCACCTTCTGCCTGAGCTCCTCGGTGTAGGGGCCAAGCTGGGACTGCAGCTCCTTCATACTCTGCTCCAGACTCCCCTTCAGCTCCTCACTCTTCTGGAGCAGGGTGGCCTTCAGGGACTCAGACTGAGCATAGGGAGCCACGGCAGCCTTGAGCTCCTCAACCCTCTGCAGAACCTGGGCCCTCATGTCCTCTGCGTAGGGCTCCAGTTTCCCCTTGACGGTAGTCAGGTCCTGCCCCAGACGCTCTCTCAGCACCTCAGCCTCCTGGGTGATCTTGGTCATGAGATCCTGAGCCATAGGGGTCATCTGATTCTGGAGGGTGACTGCATACTGGCTGGCCACATCAGCACTCTCTGTGAGTCTAGCACTAGTAAAGAGGCACAACAATCTCAAGTAAGAAACAAAATGCTTTCTCTAATTGCAGCTGTGCTCCTTTGACTGTTATGTCTTGACTTACCTAACATCCTGGCCCAGCTGAGACTTCCTGATCATCTGAACTGTGTCCTCTGCTGTGCGAGTTGCCTGGGCAACATAGTCCCAGAATGCATCTGTCAACTGCTCCAGCTGTGGTTTGGGCTCATCAGCATAGAAGAGGTTGGCATTGCAACCTGAATGCAACAGTATTACAAAACATGCGTTATTCAGATATATTGGAAGCCCCACAAAGTGTGCCATTTCACATTCCAATACAGTCACATTTGTGGTGCCCAAAGTCTTAAAGTTGGAAAACAATTATGTTCGCCTTCCAACTTTACAAGATTGAGCTTGCTCATGGTATTCAAAGTAATAAAGCAATAAAGTCAATAAAGCAATTCACTTCAAAAGTTAGTTCAGGAGGAGGACATTACCTGTAAAGACAGCTATGGCGAGGACCAGGAACACCTTCATCTTTACTTTATTCCTTTAAAAGGTAATCAGTGACATTGTTTATTTTATGTACATTCATCTTTCAAATGTGTTAAAGGTCCCAGAGAATGGAAATAATTTTTTTCTTGGTTTTCATGAATTATGAGAGGTTGTGCATAAACAAAGAGCTATCATGAACATGAGGCATGGTTGTGCCCTCCTTCATATGGAAATCTTGAACTTAGAAATAGACACTAAAAAACGGGCGATTCAGCAAAACTGCTTGCTTGTGATGTCAGACCTCGCAAAGCCATTGAAGTTCAATTGGGGTTGCCAAAGAGGGCGCCATTTAGTCAAACAGACCATTTCAATACCCAGCCTAAATATATGGTTTTAATTAGTGTTGTAAAATTGCAATTGAGTTTATTTTTTAAAATCAAAGTTGAATATACTATTTTAACATCAGAGAACACAGTGCAATACTCAATTCATCCATTCTCTGGGACCTTTAAATTACATATTTCTAATGGACATACAAAAAGTCATTTTATAGTCAACTCATAGCCTTACCTGAGTTGCAAGCTCTCAGTGAGGGTAGATCTAGCGTATCAGATGAGTGCAGCCTCTGTTCAATCACCACGTTATATACAAGTCTCCCGTCGGGCCAGATAACTCAAAGTCCAGCAGCCACTGCCATGTTGTCATAGCTGTGACTATGTTTTCTGCTCCACATGTCATGTGACATGATTTGGGAAATGGGATTGGACAGACAAAGTTGAAACCTGTGAGCCATTAGCCCTCAAGTGACCTCATGAGTGGAAAAGCCTGACCTCCATTGGGAGAGTTCATACAGTATATCAAGTTGCAATACACTACACACTCTCTAAAATATAATTTAATTTGTTCAGAAAACCTGTCAGCACTGTATGTCAATAATTGGATTAAACAAGAGTCTGTTTGACGTCAAAGATATTTAACAAAAAAAGTAGTTGGCCTATGCTGAAGTGATGCTCACACTTCTTCTAGCTATGACCTCATCCCTAAACTGTGCTGATTGGTACTCTGTGATACTGAACTTTTAACCGTTATCAGTGCAGAAGTATCTTTGTGTGTGTGTGTGTGTGTGTGTGTGTTACTACACACTGGGCATGAAGCCATGTCTCAAATGACTATCCCTAGATGCCTGGGTCACGTAAGGATACCTTGTGATACCAAATACATGTTTTGCTTCCAGGGATAAAACTGAGGTTTTAGTGTTTTTTGTTGTTGGATATGTGTATATTATGTGTAATAATACTACATGAGATTAATAGATCACACAGTATGTTTAGATGTTATTTGAAGAATACATTTTGTCCTCTACCTATATGTGGATAAAGTGAATTGATGATCCAGTGTTGCCTAACATTTCCGAATGACATTTAGCAAAATTGCAGTATTTATCAGTGTGTCAGTGCTTTCAGTGCTATCTCGCTTCATTTACCCATTTATTCATCTGTACACTTTTTTTGAAACCTAATTTCCAAAAATCAAGCCAGTTTTTACCAAATCCTCGCCTCAGCTTTTAAAGTCATAGCCTTATTAAGAATATATACCAATATTAGTAATAGACTAAATAGAATTGAACAAAAAAAAATGCCCTTAACCATAAACATATACCAACCAGGCCTCTGAAATGTATTTCTGGTGTCTCTAGCCAGTGATGAGGGGGTTCAGATGATATGGGCTCCTGCTCCATCACCTCATGAGTTCCTCACCACAGTGTGATCTGAGGAGGCTTCTGGTCAGGTGACACCTCTCAAGTGATTGATTCTTTATGATGCGATTAATGCAAAAACAACATTACATCTGAATAAAATTGACTTGACTGAGTTGATTATAATCCTCCTTTGCAGGTAGGCTGTATTTACCTCATCATTCCTCATATCCAGTTGCATGTTGCTATGCTGAATTAGAAAGGGCTTATAGAAAGGGGAAAACGTGACCCCCAAAGTTACATTGTAGTGATCAGCTGATATTATGCTTATAATAATTAGCCTATAGGTGAACCCAGAGAAATCTGTTAACCAATTAGAATATGGTCTGCAAGTCTGTCTTGAAAGGATCTCATTGACATCCTTTTCTGAATCACCAAAAATCCAGGAATGCGTATTTTCTTTTGAAATTGAGTAAACAACTGTGTTTAAAGTCTTTGTTCACAAAAACAGGTTGTTTATACCCAGGCTATGAAATTATTGGAAACATATCAGAAACTTTTTTTGTTTGGTGTTTTAGTCAATATCCTGTAAGTCAGCTCCATACTTATCAGTATCAGAAGTACAAATAGAAACGTCTAATACATAGCACTGGCTTGGTGAAAAGAGCTGAACGTTGTATGAGAACGTGGTAGTGGGTCAAGACAACTGAAGGCTAAATTAAGTATTGCCTTCACGACGTGTGTGGCAGGTCAGAATGTGACCATTTTTTCTCCAAACCTCCAAAGAAATAGGCTGGGAGGTGTGGACAAGTTGTCAGAAAAAGACTTACAAATAGACAAAAACACAAAGAGCAAAACTAGTCATTGACGTCTCGGCAGCTAAAACTTGCGTCCCCAATTCCCAAGTGTATTATTTTTCAGCGATCTGTCAAAGTGATTTGATACCCTACCCAATTTAGACCAATCTAAACCATTCTATTTCAACTTATGCAATCGGGGGGCGGGGGCGGCCTTTATAACAGCCTTCTGTTTATGGCTGTCTGGCAGCTCAAGGACATAACTCTGTTTCCCCCTTAACAGCACTTCAAACATGTCATCGTGATTACACACACCGGCCGACACACCTCCTCATTGTCAGTGGCCAGCGTGGAGGTTCAGAGTCCTCTGACAACACAGCACTGGAACAGCAACAGCATCAAAACAGCCTTTGCAAAAACAGATGAGGACAGCGGTTGCAGGA
This sequence comes from Sardina pilchardus, assembly GCF_963854185.1. NCBI lineage: Eukaryota > Metazoa > Chordata > Actinopteri > Clupeiformes > Clupeidae > Sardina > Sardina pilchardus. The sequence continues at coordinate 20,498,613 of NC_084999.1, forward strand.
AATCACAAACACACCCCTGTACAGCACATACACATACTGTAAACAGCTGCATATGCAGTTGGACTACCAAAAATAAAAAATAAACAAATAAATAAATAAAAATAAAATGCCCACACATTTGTTCCATGTGATTCCATTTAAAATTACGAAATTAACCAAGAATCAAATTCTCTGAATAGTCTATAAAGCATTTTAACATGTCCTAATATGTGTATAAGTTCAAAGTAATAATATATATATTATTAATAACTAGTAAAGCACCCAGAGAGAGCAGACCTCCACCAAGCGAAAAAAAAATAACCGCCTCCTGGATCAAGACGGTGATACGGATCACTCCCAATGGGTCACCTCCTTGGGTCATTTCAAACCTTCCCTAAAAATCTCATCAAAATCCATCCATACATTTTTTGGTTATCTTGCAAACAGACAGACAGACAGACAGACAGACAGACAAACAAATAAACCCAAATGAAAACATAACCTCCTTGGCGGAGGTAATAAGGTAGAGAAGGAAGAGCAGTCACATTGAGAAATGAGCAGGAGTTTTGGGGGCCATGGCACTGAAGGCCCTGGGATCCCTGCCAGGTGTGCATGCCCCCTGTAATTGCTGATAGGAAACAGAAATGCCAGGTGTTCCTTTTTTTTAGCCTATACCCAATGTAGTTCTACACATAGAATTCCACCCGCTGTACACATAATGTAAGCTGTCAAAACCTTCAACGACATACTGGCGTTTACACCTAAGTTCTCAATAGTAGTGTTCAGATGTATCTCACGTACAGTACCTACCTGTAAATGCGTTCAACTATACACAGGAGTTTAGGGACCAATTCAGACGATACCGTATGTGGCTATAGGTCAACTCAACCTGATTCTAAATATGTTAGTGTACATGAACGATATGGGTAAGTCACTGGTTACAATCACTCACTGATTGGCAAAAAAAGACTAATTGAGTGGCCGCATCCATTTGAATCTCCTGCAGACATTGAAATAGGAAAGAGCTGCTACGCTATAGCCATTGCAATTGGCATTGTTAAAAAAAATCACATCAAATTGCAGAACCTGTAAACTGTGATGAAATCAAATCCCATTTATCAACAGGGATCAGAACCCACGCCTTTGCTGCTGCTATGACTATGGCACATACTGTAGTCAGATTGCCTTTGTGATTCGACATCTCTCAGCATGAAGGAACTTGTATGTGACTGACACAGTTGTGTGCTCCGACAAGAAAGTGGTGCCAGAGTGACTGGCTGTCTATTGGGCAACAACAGAACAGAAAGAGAACGAGAGAGAGAGAGAGAGAGAGAAAGCAAGAGAAAAAAGAGTCTGTCAGGTCATGATAATTGGTTTCAGCAACAAAAATACCCTCTTCCATGACACTGAGGAAAAACGGGCATTGTTAGATGGAGATCAAAAGAGAGGTCTTTGCTTTAACCTGAGATTTAACCTGAGATTGGACCTAATCACTGCAGTCTGGGGGACGTTAAAACATCATAGGGCCTTCAGCAGGCAGATAAGGCCTGACACTGAACAAGCCTGATCCTGTCTGTGCTACTGCTGTACTGTGCTGCTGCTTATCCTTTGAGCTAAAAGGTGTCATGTCAATAGGTGGCCGATCACTAGTAGAGGAATTGTTTGTTAATCTGATGCTGTACAGTATTTGCTGAGAGATTGAAAGCAGTCTGTAGTGCGATTAGTGAGATAACATGTTGTGAAATGTCTCAGCTGGAGTGCTGTACAAGTCAAGGGTTCCACAGAGAGGACTATACTTTATAGACTCCAATGGGAAAAGTTGCTGCAAGAACACAGTATTGAATGGTTTGTGTGGTTTGTGTGTATATCAGTCAAATAAATATGTGTGTGCGCGCGCATGTGTGTGTGTGGTAGTTAATATAACATGTTTTTCTCCATTCCATTGGGTGTAAAATACAAAATCCTTTTTGGTATTTAGCTTACATGGAATATACTGATACATATGCTGTGATATGCAGGATAGAACTCATCTTGGAGCTCTATAGAATGGAGGACATAACCCAGACGTTGAGGCTCCAGAGGGATACATTTCTGAAGAGGTGGACCCCTGTCTTATTTAAGATGTTTTGAAATGGAGAGCTCACCCTCTATTTTATTTGATTTAATTATTTTTTTTATTTTCCTTCATTTGGTCAATCACTGTACTAGATATGTCATTATCTTACCATGTATCTGTGCTGACTGTCTACAATAAATTAAAAGACAAGGTCCATACACAAAGTTCACACATGTCCTCACCCAACCTAGTGCTTTTCTACTTTCTCTACTTCAGGCACCTTTTCTACCACAAATGGATAAGGATGAGGACCCACACTCCAAAACATGTCTGTTTTATTAGCAGCAATGTCACAAATGTTTTGGCCTTCCTCAGTGCGTGTCCATTTCACCGTGACACAGCACAGTGACTACAAATAGTGATGATACAGACAACACATAATCTCTTTTAAGTCATTACCCATAACATTCAATTTATGTGTGTATACAGTACATAACACAATTCTTGTGCAAATATTTATATTCATACCTATACAGACTAAGGTAACACCTAAGACTCAGACTCAGAACAACAAACTCAATCGCATAGTTTGTCTGTTGTCACATTTATAAAAGTCTCTCCTGCCCTCTGCTGGATTGTCTTGCCCATATTCTAGAGCTAGGGAGTGTATCAGGTGACTGCTACTGCATTGCAGCATGCAAGTGTTGTCATTGTTGATTTTACATTTCAACCACAATTAATGGTAATTATGACCATGACTATGTTATGATCACACCCATGAGACACTGAAGTGTGGGGGCTATTTGTTTGACTGTTGAGTTCAAATATCTGCAATCTTTCTTGAGTATAGCCAGCCATTCCTTCAATGGAGAGTTACAATCTTGTCTCTTGTGGTAAATCGGTTTCGTCTCGATGGCGGCTTCTTTCATGTATCCATTTGGCTATGACCACCATAACAGTAATCAGGACCACAATGACAGCAGGAGACAGCAGGATTAACATCCTGGTCCTCGGCTTTTCTGTGGGTGAACATATGCATGTTCATACATGTTTACAGTCTCATAGAAAAATTGAGAGAGAACTGATATCACACACCCACACACACACACATGCATGCAGGCAAGCATGTGCATACACATACAGTTCGTCGTTGTTTATGTTGTTTTTTGTCTTACCCAAAGTCCTCATCATCGGTGTCTCCATGCTACTATGGTTGACTTGACACTTGTACTCCTCCTCTCCCAAATGCCTCAAAGTCAAACGGATCTGGAAAGTTCCATCTCCATTAGGAAGCTCCTCGCCTCCCTGCAGCATGTGTTCTGGGACTGGCTCATGCCTCTCACCACGGACCCACTGGACTCTTGCCCCATGGGGGTAATAACCGGTAGCGAGGCAGGTGGCCTCCTGTGTGTGGGTATGCACGATGGTGATGTTTGGTGTTTCTGTGTATAACAATATGCATGTGTGTGCTTATGATCGTGTTTTGCATAAACATACAATGCATGTTTGAATGTGATGAAAATGTCACAAAATCACATTAAAGCATATAAATAGAGTTTAAGAACTACAAGAGCAACCTCATTTGAGCTGTCTGTTATATTCCTCCCATGTTTTATTCAGTTTACAATTGAATAACCATTAATGGGCTATGCTATTCTACTGAATTTGTACTTAATATACATAGTAGCATGTTACATACAGTACTTATGAAGATCTTTATTTATCTATTAAAAACTATTTGAGGTGGCATCAAACATAATATATACAAAGTCATAATTTGTAGGATACTTTCAATTGAGGGGTCGCTGTCCCAAAACCTAAGGCCTAAATGTCACCTTTTGAAATAAATATTGTACATTTTCCCACTGGTTTCAGAAATATCTTTTAAACACTTATGCTTGCATATTTACTTTAAAAATATTTACTTCATAAATAATTATGCAAAAACCAACCAAAACACTAAGGTTTAGCCCATAGGATCCCTTAAAAACGTTAAATGTGAAAATAGAACATTCCAAAGCCGTGTAGATGTAAATGTCCAAATACTAGAAATGTGCACCTTAGATGTTATACAATGCAGGCGAATTAAAAGTTTGGGGAAGAAATGCACTTTTTCCAAGATATTTAAAACTTTGAATTTGCACAAATTCAGTAGAATGGCCAACTGCACACATACTAAACAAAGCCTAAATATATGTACTGATTTACTTATCAGTCTTTCCTCACCTTTTTTCTCCAAAGCTTTCTTCCCATACCCCAAGAAGCTGTGAAGGCGTTGAGGACACAACTGATCCACGTACACCTTAACATCCTTGGTCCACTGATCCCAGCGTTCCCACTGCCTCTTTACTCGCACTGCTGCTGCCTGGTCGCTAGGGGGCGCCTCTGCCTTCCAACTCTGAGACTCTGGGTCAAAAGTCAGGAAAGCCTGGCCATTGTGAGCGTTGCGAATGCCTCCCCAGGTACGCCCCGGGGCAAAACCACATTCACACCTGGCTTGGAAAGTGTGAAGCCCTCCTGGTAGTGAAGGTGAACATTTAATAAGACGTTAAATAAGAGAACAATATAAATAAAGCACTTGTTTTCTTTAAATTAATTTAAATGCCTACTGAGAAACTAACCACTAACCACTGCTGTGACTGAAAGTATCGTTCATCATGGCGGAGAACAGGCCGTGGTCATATTCGCGGGCCTTAGTCTCATCATCCCAGAACCTCTTCCCCTGCATCATCCAGTCCACCATAGGTACATCCCTCTGGCTCTTGCTGTCATAATGGTCAATCTGAACCCCGTCAAGGATCCCCACTGAAACAAAGTGGGTCCTTCCGGCTTGATCAAGGGTCAGAGTGTAGAAGTACTGCAGAGAGTGGGTGTCAGAAGAGGTTCCTGATAAGAGAGATATTCAAACAAGAAGTAAAAGAGTCAGACAGAGAAATGACTGTCTGGAAGGTAGCAACAAAAATGTCCCACTAAATCACTATAGTTTTATTCCTTTTAATGAATCACTTACCCAGGTAACCAGACGTAAGTAACGTCCAGATTACTGACAGGAAGAAAGCCCTCTCCATCTGTTGGAATGGCAGACTTTTACATTGTATGTTTTAGCTTCTGCCACTGAAACAGGAACAATAGTACAAAGGCTACAGTGTTACATAATGCAGACAGTACTTCCTGGTTTGGCTGGCTGTTCTGTAACTTGCTCAGTTAGCCTGAGCCAGGGACCCGCCCAAAAATCACGAGATACTGTACAATTTTTTCTAAAGACGTGCTTCATTTCAACGCATTGTTATTAGCTACTCAGACTGCCGTTAATGTGTCATCCACTCATCGCTCTCTCGGGTGTCCCCTAGGCAGCTGCATTCAGCTGTTTGAGAACTCGTGCTGGTTCTGCACCGCTTCTGGCTGATCCATTGGCTATCCACAATGGAAAACAATCAATCTCTCAACGAACCACAATGACATCAGTAATGGTCCAAATAATGTGTTAGTAGCCTACATCATGATGATATCAAATATTTCCAGAGCTGTTTGAAGGATCTTCACCAAACTTATACTTGCTCATTAAAAGAGCCTGATGAACTGATAGTTACTCAAGGCTGTGGGATGAACAGTGCTATGAACAAAGTGCTGTCCATCCATCCTGAGTCCGTCACTCCACCAATTGACCCCTCAGGTGCACCACTCAGCAGACGCTCGTTCATTCTCTTTCTTGGAAAAATGAATAGTGGTGGCACAAACTGCCCAGCAGCACTCATAGAGCAGGCAGCAGTGACTGTGAACCCTCTCTCAGCACTTGAGACTTTTGCCAGCTGCCTCTTCCCCTTTGTGCTAACCACTTTGTTTGGCTTTTGGACATTCTGGACACCCACCTCATCCATGTTCCACAGACGGGTGGGGCCAAGGTTTGCACCAAGCTTTTGAAGTTCATTTTCATAAATGCTGTAAAAATCCGTTGAACCCCACCATCCTTGACACACTTATTGCTTGTGGAGTCCTGACAGACAGGGTTCCTTGTCTTTTCAGGAAACTGTAAAACCAGTCTTTTCCAGCCATCTTCCGCTCCGAATTAAAAGAAAAATGTACAGTAAACATGAAGCTAGCAGGCGAGAAGCTAATGGTCTAATCCGATTCAATGATCTATGCTAGGCTGAAGCTAAAAGTTGCATCGCCAGACTCCACAGAATGGCTGGATGAACGGGAACAAGGTAAATATCGATTGTTTTGTTCAAGGGGAGGTGGAAAATGAGCGTATTTCCAAAAATGGCGGAATATCCCTTTAAGCGGAGTCTTTCAACTGTTAGTGACCTGGCAGCGCATAGCTGTATTGTCATGCTTACTGCCATTCACTTCCATTGCTTTTTAAGCTAGCGTCCACTAGCTAGTTAGCTCGGTTCACAGACTAATTCAACTAGCCTATTCATTCCGTGTCCTATAGAATGATTCATTGGTATCATGCATGATTTTAGACAGAAATACAGTAATCACAAGTATGTTTGTATGTTGTTATTGCTTATTAAGAGCAAAAGTTTATTTAGTGACGTCGCAATTATGCAGACCGGAACTGTCCCGTTTATCGTTCAAATTCAAACAATACCCAACCCTAGTGTTGGACCGTCTTTAGCTTTGTTAAATCCACTGGTGACCTTTTGTTTGGTCAGACAGTGTACATAAATAGTACAATACCATGTGCACGTGACCATCTGCTGACCAGTATAAGTATAAGTATATACAGTTAAGCCCAAAATTATTAGCCCCCCTGAAATTTTGGAACATTACTCTAAAATTCTCCTTAAATTTTTCATCCCTGATCAAATTTTAAAAATCAAACATTCGCCAGTGTTATTATGTAGAATCTGGTGCATTTTGGAGTGTTAATATATTATTAGGAATGCTTAATCTCAAATTGTGTGAAAAGTGGAGTGGTCAAAATTAATAGCCCCCATGTGATTTTTTTGCTTTTAAACGCACACGACCAACCTGTCGCCTTTCAAGCCACACCTTTGCAGTTAGTTAATGTCCAGACAACACCTGAACACCCAACCAGCATTGATTGTTTACCTAAAGACTTCAAGGAACAGGCCTACAGGCACTTGAACACCTGTCTGAGAGGGGACTGCCTTTACAGGCATACTGAAGATAAAGGAAATCTGTCTGGACCTCAGAAAGAACATCATTGAGGCCTATAATATGGAGAAAGGCTATACTGTAATTTCTAGATGCTTCACAGTCTGTAGAACAGCCGTGCAAGGCATCATTACAAAGTACAAAGAGTTCCAAGTTTGTGCATAACAAACCTAAGTGTGGATGAAAATGCTAAATATCTCAATTTAGAGAGAAAAATCATCAGGGATGTTAGCAAGCAACCCTGCACATCCACCAAAATGATAGTTGCTGACCTTGAGACCTCTGGGGTTAAAGTCTTGAGGAAGACAGTAGCGAGGGATTTTTATTGTGGAGGCCTCCAAGGTTATCGGCTGAGAAAAAACCCTTACTCCAAAAGGGGCGCTTCAAAGTCAGACTGAACTTTGCCCATGCACATTTAAAAGCTAAAAATGAGTTTTGGAAAACTGTCCTTTGGTCTGATGACATTAAACTGGAGCTGTTTGGGCACATGGATGTTGCCTATGTTTGGCGAAAAAAGGGAAGGCCTACAACCATAAAAATACAGTTCCCACAGTGAAGCATGGTGGTAGGAGCATCATGTAATGGGGCTGTTTTGCTGTCTCAGGCACAGGGAGCCTTGTTTGGGTGCATGGGATCATGAAAAAGAAAGATTATGTTGACCTTTTGAGGGATAACATCAAGACACCTGCTCTTAGTCTAGGCTTAGGTCACCACCAGGTCCTTCAGCATGATAATAACCCAAAGCATAGTGAAGAGTGGTCTAAAACGCCCTAAAGGATACCAAAATCAAGGTGCTGGAATAGCCTACACAGAGACCAGACCTCAACCCCATTGAGAATCTGTGGCACGTGCTTAAAGCAAGAGTCCATACAAGAAAACCATGCAGTTTGAACGAGCTGGAGCTAAAGAGTGCTTAAGAGATATGTGCCAACCTAGTAAAAGACTATTCAAAGAAGTTGTTGTCAGTTGAAGCAAAGAAAGGCTACACTATTGACTATTAATGGTCTGGGGGCTAATCATTTTGAACATGTAAATTTTTGCTTTTCTTGTCACAAATCAGAGCATGAGTAAACAATGATCATCAAACTTTGTGGGCATACTGTCTTTGCGCTTCTGTAATCATATAAACTAGGCACATTTTTGGAAATGGTAATTTTCATGTATAAACAAAGGATTATGTCTGAATTCATAAGGGGGGCTAATAATTTTGGGCTTAACTGTATCCTTTTTTGATCCCGTGAGGGACTCATTCTCTGCATTTAAAGGAATACGCCACCCAAAAATGAAATTAAGCTAGTCTCGGTCACCCCCAGAGTTAGAACAGTGAAAAAAACCCGGTTAAAATCCGTCCGGGCATTCTCCTGCTTTGGGAGCAGCGATTTTAGCTTTAGCTTAGCACAGTTGCTGTAGATGAAGGGTGTCAGTGAGCACATCCTCCAAAAAAGTGACCGAGACGTCTACATTTTTTTTCTAAATATATCTTGGGAGCCGTGTGTTCAAAACGATTACAAATCATAATGCAAAATCGAACGAGACTATTACCTGGGCAGATCTTTACTTGGAACTATATTCAGCCTCATCGCCGACGAAGCACCGCTAGCTAGGCGCAAAGTTCTCACGTAGCAGTCTTGTAAACTCCCAACTTCTAGATTCGACTGGAACTTCATGGGATGGGATTCAAGGGTGCTACGTGAGAACTTTGAGCCTAGCTAGCGGTGCTTCGTCGGCGATGAGGCTGAATATAGTTCCAAGTAAAGATCTGCCCAGGCAGAGGCGATTGCTCATTGAGTGCAGGGGAGGCTCAGCCTCCTCTAAAATATCACGGAAAATTGCATGAAATAATGCCTATTATGAGCTACATTAGCAAGCCTAATATTCCAACTGGAACATGCTAAAAACGTGTTCAACTTCATGGCTATATCGTTATAGTTTCATTTTGCAACAAGGTTTTGCCTGTCATCTATCGCGATTTCGCACGTCTAATGAATTGCTGTGACGACACGATCCATTAAAATCCCCATAGAGGCTCGGCCTCACTGGACTTCGATGGCACTACGGAGTGGGCTGGTCTCAGTGCAGGAAAAGCTAGATGAATATTGGATAAACGCCGCAAAATCGTCATATCCAGGGAAGCCCGGCCTCTCTGGGGGTGAATGGGACAGTGGGATGGCTCGGATGCCGAGCTTCTGTATGATGATTGGAGGAACCGTCATTTTTTTTGATTGACAAGCATATTTCGCGATTGCACAGGAAGTTTCAACAGAGACGGGCTCTGGTTTCAAGTTCAGGGATGCGTGAAAGTTACGGAACTTTACAGGGTTGGCAGGTGAACTCGAGAGGCAAGGCTCACATTTTTAATTCTATTGCATGTTGTACACAACATATCCTATCAATAAAACCGTAATGTGGAGTTACAGAGTTCGTGATTTGCATTTGTTTCAGTTGTATATTTAGGCTAAGTTGTAGGCTAGCCACATAGCTCGCCATAATAACTGTGTTGCTTGGCTAAATTGCTAATGTTTACTTGAATTTTATAAGCTATTTGATAGCATTCCCCACCATGGGAGATTCCAAATAAAACAGCAAGGCATATGAACGTAGAATAGTCACGTACTATAACTCTAGTAGGCTACCAAATAGCATATTTAACCCCCCAAAGTGAACTGGTAAAATGTAAGCTTAGTTCTAATCTAACCAAGCCAGCAATGTCTCAGAACCCTACGTATCTGACGAATCCAGCGCCGGATTCGTCTATAGGCTACTGTTTGGTCTATTCTGTTTTAGGATATATTTCCCCCTCAAATAACAATATAGCAGCAATAATATTAATTTAATAGTTGACAATTTTTATCAGAGCTTCCCCTATTCCAATGAGCAGCAACCGCCACTGTGCCCAGGTAATAGTCTCGTTCGATTTTGCATTATAATTTGTACTCGTTTTGAACACACAGCTCCCAAGATATATTTAGAAAAAAATGCAGACGTCTCGGTCACTTTTTTGGAGGACGTGCTCACTGACACCCTTCATCTACAGCAACTGTGCTAAGCTAAAGCTAAAATCGCTGCTCCCAAAGCAGGAAAATGCCCGGACGGATTTTAACCGGGTTTTTTTCACTGTTCTAACTCTGGGGGTGACCGAGACTAGCTTAATTTCATTTTTGGGTGGCGTATTCCTTTAACCGAATTAGTGAACACACAGCACACAATGAACACACAGTGAGCTGAATCACACACTAACCCAGAGCAGTGAGGGGTTAGGTGCCACAATGTGGTGAATCAGCAATTTTGTTTTCAAACAGTATATTTTATTATTATTATTATTATTATTATTATTATTATCATTTCTTAAAACAGGGCCGGGTACTGTTCTCTACGATAACGCATGCAAACTCCATAGCTATGCGTTGAACAGGGACCCACAATTCTTCCGCAACACGTGGTTACTTGTGGACAGATTATACTGGAAGAATCATTCTGGTCAGTGAAAATGTGTTTTTTTTACATCTACATATGCAATCATACACATTGCTTTTGACATTATCTCATCATCATGTTTTTCTGTTTTGTGTGCAGCATGCAGTTCGGGTTACAACACTTATCAATATCCACAGTTTGGAGGTATCAACACCCAAGTGGCAGAGCAGTAAAATATGTGTGTGTGTGTGTGCGTGCGTGTGTGCGTGCATCTTAGCTTAGTTCGATCCAAAGATTCTAGAACAGAGCTCTTTTCTAGAATCTTTGGTTCGAACGTAAACTGGCGCTACGTTGAGGTTTACGAACTACTAAAATAGAACGGGTTGCACAAGCAGATAGTTTCAACGTAGGCACTTAGTTATGACTAGTGCTGCCACTAACGACTAATTTTCTAACGATTAATCTTTCAACTAATTTTTCGATTAGTCGACTAATCTAAACGACTATTTTTAAAAAAAAAATAGTCAATTTTATTCCATTTTATTCCATTCCATTTTGTCCATTTTATTTTCAACTCAACTGAGGGGCCAAAACATGACATATAGCCGTAGATATAGATATGCTCATATCAATATCAGCCTACTTTTGTAGAGTTAATAACAGAATTAATAACATTACAGCCGTTAGAGACGGGAGACCAAAAATAAATAGGGGGTCAAAAGCAAAACGATTAGTCGACTAAAAAAATTGGCGTCGACTAATTTTCATAATCGATTAGTTCGATTATGTCGATTAATCGCGGCAGCACTAGTTATGACTTAGGCTAAATGACACAATAACTTACACCACCCTTTCCCTAGGTGTAAGTCCCATCATAACTATTTTGTTAAAGGAACACGCCACCCCCAGGTGAAATTGGGTCACTCCCCGCAGTCCCTAGAGTTGGATGAGTGAGCCAAAGCGTTTTGTAGCCGACTCAGCCACTGTCCTAATCTAGAAACGCCCCGTTAGCTTTATCTTAGCATAGTCGCTGTATTCCAAAGGGTCCAGTTAGCATGTCGTTGGAAAAGTGAATCAAATAACGCAAGATTTTTTATAATTATTTCTCATAACCTGTACATTCACACCGAGTGCAAATACCAATGCAAATTCACACGAAGGTATTTACTAGACCAATTTAGATTTGGAACTATTTTCGGGCATAGCACTAGCAAAGCACCGCTGCCAGGCGCAAAGACACCGCACAACACTGAAAACCCTCGTAAGGTTAAAGAGACCCTATGCAACTTTTTCATAGTCATAAAATCACTTAGAAATTGTTGTTTTGCTTGACTGACCAGTTTTATCGAAAACAGTAAAAATGTCCTCCCGCCCCAGTGTCCCTATCCGCTATTGCAACCTTGCAGTTTGTTCAGGAGACGATCGTTCCTTGTTTACATCTGGAAGGCTGAGACGCATAAAGAACAAGAAGAACCACGTTTGCAATTTATATATTCATAGCCTACATATGTATAAATATACACGCTAAAGCTGTCGGGGAAGCTTTGCAGAGAAATATGCAAGCATAAAACGAACGAAAATGAAAAATGAAACCGAAACTTAAGATGAAGTCGCCTGGGCTTCAACAACACAGCACTTCAGTGGGTTCGTTCCTACTTGGAGGGCAGAGAACAAGTAGTATGTGAAGTTCCACAAGGGACCATCTTAGGGCCTCTATTTGTTTCTGCTCTATATTAATGACATGGGCTCCGTTCGAATCGGGAAAAACTGCTGCCTTCTAAGCAGAGGTGGGCACAAATACATCAAAAACTATTTTGTTACAAACTACAAATACTGGTTCATGAAATGTAACAAAATAAAATACAAAATACTGGTGTGGAAAATGTATTTAATTAAAATACATGTAATTAGTAGTTTGAAAATACAAAAATACCCACTCAATAATAAAAGATAACAATCTTTTTTTACTACTGAAATAGTAGCAATAATACAAATACTTGTTTCTGAAGTGATAGGAATGCATCTTGCAGAGAAGACAGGCCAGGCATTAGTGTGAAGATGCTTGGACAGGTAGGGCCTTGAGGAATCTCAAGAGAAATGTGGAAAGGCAGGAGGATAGAGAAGGTAAAACTGATTAATTGAAAGATGGATATTAGAGATATTTTGGTAACAACTTGAGGGTCTCTACATACCCTACATACCACTCTCTCTCTCCGTCTCTGATCCAGTGTAAAACCCTAACACTAACTCTAATTTGTCACAACAAAAAACATATGACAGAAGCTAAACAATAATACAAATAACATAATAACACAACAACACAGATATACTACAAAGAGAAAGCCATGTTATTTAGGCTAGTTGTTTTTAAGGACCACCAATTTCTCCAATAACTCAGGCGTTAATCCCCTTCTATGAGGGCGGTACACCATGCCTGCAAAAGAAAAGAGACGCTCAACTGGTGCTGATGATGGCAGAGTGGTGTTGAATCTCACAAAGAGCAGCTTGATAATATAAGTGGATATGAGTCCAGTGAAGCCATGTCCTTTCTGGGGTCCTCCAGGAAGTGAAGGGTCTCTAACTCTGCTTTGCTGTGGCTTGGTAAGACCTCTGTGTCCATCTGGTTCTGGTTGTCATCGATTCCTGTTGAGATGGAAGACAGAATCAGAAAAAACAAACATTGTTATCTATATATTTCCATACACAAGGTAACAATATGACAAAATAATGACTAACTTATAATTTAATTATCTGAAATTGCTGTTGGCTACAAGATTTCTGAGGTGGACACATTTATTGGCTCCTTACCTTGATCAGAGAAGACAAAGAATTCATCTTCATTCTCATCAGTGGTGCTTGTTGATGCAGCATCACTCTCTGACAGAAGACCAAGCTCTTCAGCTGTGTGCAGAATGAGTTGATGGATCCTCTTATTCTCACTCGTTAGTCTCAATGGCAACCACCTCATCTTGAAAAATGGATGTGTTACTGTAGCAAGGATGGCTTCGTTTACATCAGTCTTCAGCTGCAGGAAGTTGCTGAACCTCTTCTCAAAGCCAGCTAAGGTAGCTTGCAAAATGTGTGAGCAGTACCGCAGGTTTGACGCTTGCAGGTCTTGTAATTTAGCTTGGACAGCAAAGAGAGTTGGTAAAAGCTCACCATAGAAACATGACTTTTGACCTTGAAGGCGATCTATCGAAATGGCAATAGGCTTCAACACTCTGCAATATTCCTCAATGAAGTCAAGTTCCACTTCCCTGAATAATGGAAGTTGCAAGGCAGTCATGATATCAGGAAGCTTGTCACGAAGACATGTCAGCTGACTCAAGCAGTCATACAGAGAATTCCATCTGCAAATGCAAGGTGTCTTGAGTTGCTGGTCAATCAGTTGGCTTAATATCTCAGCACTCTTTGGTCTGCCAGATGCATTCCATAGGGCTGAGCACTTTGCCATGGCTGAGTGATTTAGTCTAGAGAGAGCTGGATTCTCTTTGATTGATTTCTTAACATCAGTTGTTGAGACCAAACTCAGTGTGTGTGTGGCACACCTGATGTGAGGTGGTAAAATGATAGCACACCCTGATGTTTCATCTTCATTGGGATCTATGATGGTGTAGGACAGATCATGTTCCTGCTCTTCAACTTCATCCTGTCCATCCGATACAGAGATGTTGAACTCTTGAAATGCTTTTACGAAGTTGGAGGCATTATCAGTAACTGTAGCCACAATGATTTCTGTTGTCAGTCCATACTCTGTGTGGATTTCCTCCAGAAGCTCAGCTATACGGCTGTATGTATGAGGGCTGGGAAAGCGTCTGCATGCAAGAGCAGCTGATTCTCTGTCAAGTGTGGCTCCATGTATCCAGTGTACAGTTACCCCCATGTAACTGGTCTTTTTTGTTGACCAGATGTCAGCAGTTGTACAAACATGCTTGACATTTTTTAGTGTCTCCTTCAGATGTGTTGTCTTTGCAGTGAATTCATCGTCAACTCGTCTGCGGAGCGTTCTTCTGGACATCACACCAGCACCTGGGCAAAGTCCCTGCACTAAATCTGTGAATTCTCTCTGCTCAACTGTGCTTAAAGGATACATGCCTTTGACAATAAAGGATGTCACAAGGGAGTCAATTTTACCTTGTGGCACTGGTGACTGGTGGCCAAAGTGACCAAACAGATTAGTTTGTGTCAATGATGTTCTGGCTCTCTTTGGTTGTCCACTGCTATATTCCTTTTTGTGATTGTCAAATTCCTGTAATTTCTCTGCATGTTTCCGTCTTAAATGTGTTTTAAAGTTTGACGTTGCTTGATGTGAGCCACATATGATCACTTTTTTATTTGTGCACAGCTGACACTCTGCCTCAATTTTTCCATTTGGAATTTGGGAAACTATCTTAAAGAATTTCCCATCCAACATAGCACACTTTATCCCTGTGGTACCTTTATCTGTGGCAGCCTGGGACGGTTCTGACTTGTTGTTAGCTTCACTCATCTTGGAAGTCTTGCATTTCAAACTAAATGGTAAAAAATATTATTGTTAGTTGCCATTCAATTTACACAGTCATAGCTCACATTACTACAGACCAAATAATAAGCTCTAAAACATTTAGCTAGAATTAAATATATTCACAATTGGCTACTTCTTCATAATTAATACAGGAAAGTGCACACCATATTGCTTTACTGAATGTACATTAAATGAATACTTTGAAGCTCACTACAGTAGCCTCAAAGGTCACTAGGTAGGCTAATCAGGTCATAAGCTCAGATCAGTGGAACTAGGAGAATTTTCATTGCGAAATCAAAATTTCACTGGCGCTCCCAATGTTATAATTTTATATACAACAACACTAACATCTCTACAAGTCAGTGTGCCATATAATTTTTGCCACAAAACGAATAGACATGACTTCATGGGTAATTGCATGTATTTATTCATCTGCGTTTTTACATATGTCTAGAACTCAATATCAATTTCAAGTGACATACTCGTGGGCCGAAAATAGGAAACGGACGGTAGAAGCCATAGACTGTGTTCTATATGGTAGAAGCAGTTAACTTTGCTAAATAAACTTCAGCCCAGCTGATACATCAGCAAATGAAACTAGCTGGCTATTCACAGACACCGATTTAATATTCATATTACATTTTACAGGACATTTGACTCCCCTCATGAGGATGACAAATCATTTCTCAACAAAAGGGACACTAAGCTTATTTAAATTGAGCGCTCTCACAAATGACACTTTCTAACATTGTCCTACTTCTAACATGAGCGTAATGTTAGCGTTAGCTAAAATGCAACTAGCAAGCTAACAATGTAGACTAGCCTACTTGATGTTGGATACAACACAGTGCACTGATCTCATAACGGAGGTTTATTACATTGCATGTAAATGCAATGTACTGTTATCACTGTTCTTCTTATTATTATTCTTCCGACCAAAATCAACGATCAAAGGCTCTAAAACCACTGAACCGTTTGACGTCATTCAAGCACTCCTACAAAGGTCTCGAAACGGAGGTTTGTTCTATTATTTGTCACATTTGTGAACTTTATACTTTTTGAGATATTTACGATAAAAGAGTTTAAAATTCCCATAGAGTTTACATTGAGACCCTTTGGCGGCAAAGATTAATTGTTACGTCAGTGCTCAGCTGTCAATAATCAAGGATCTCTGAGTCTGATCCAAAGCCATGCCATCACCGCTGCGCTAAACCAGGCTAACATGAATGTTACGTTACGTCTACAGCTGTGAAAACATTCTACCATGCCACTGTAATCCAGGACGTTGTTGTCTTGTCTCCTGTTAGGCTACTCCTTACTTGATTTGTTTATATCGTTACAGTAGCCTAACCGGTTTGCTCTCGGTAACGTTATCAACAGCTTAAGACAATCTAACCTAAAGACAATCTAACCTAACGTCAATGTAAACACTGTATTTAGCTAACGACAAGCAAACTTGCTCCAGGCTAACGTTTAACGTCGGGGTAGGCTGCAAGGCGAACAGGGTTTAGCAAGCTAGTCGACTTGCCAGCCAGGCAATCATTTAAAGCTTTCGGTATCATTCACAAATTAAAAACCTAAGCTTATTGTACATTCCTATTAGGACAATCACGCACCTGAACACACTTCGAAGAACATACTAGCTCATACTGTAAAATGTGTAGCCTACATAAAATATCCTACTGTAAGCTAACGTTACATTTGCTACATATCCTACCTGTTGCTGCATCATCGTTGATTGGCGTTGTTTGAGTATTCCATGCCTCAGACCTGCAAACCCCTCAGCGAAAAAAAGGTGACAGTGTCCGACGGGGGGGGGGGGGTATAAAGACAACCGCTTGTTTTGTTATGTATTACTATATATATTATTATATACAACACATGTATGATGTATGTAAACACAAGCACACACACACACAGGGGAGAGTATTTGAACCCATGCTTGACTAAAAAGAGGAATAGAAAATCATCTTCATGCCTTAATTAAAAAAAATTAGTAAAAATCAAGGATTTTCTTCAAAAAATGAAGAATGTATCGTAAATAAATACATTTTCTTACTTAAATACAGGGGGCATACTGTAAGTAGGCCTGTTTTGACCCCTATGTCAATTCCCATAGGTGCAGGATGATTTTTTTTTATATGCCTATGTTTTTATTTTTAAAGGCCAGCTATTTCATGGATCCAGGATACTATGCATCCTGATAAAGTTCCCTTGGTCTTAGGAATTAAAATAGCCCCACATCATCACATACTCTTCTTCACCATAGCTAGATATTGCATGGTGTTTTTTCCAGTTAGCCTATTAGTCTGTTTGATGCTCATTGAGCTCAATGCAAATCAATGCGCGTCCTGCGTTCTACAGAGGGTGCATTAAACGTTATTTGCACACTTATGACCTAGATCCAATTTGTTGGCCTTATCACACTGGAATAGCCTATTAATTTGGCAAACTCGTTGTGAAGTTTAAATGAACGGTCATGTTGCATCCAAGCTGTAGCTGCTAGACGTTCAGAACATAACATTGTCGCACATGACGGTGGTTGATTTTAGCTAGTCGGATGCCAATTAAAATAGCGATGTTTCAAAGCTAATGGTTAATAGAAAAGAGATAGAACTGACTGGCTTTTGGCCATAGCAAGTTTAGAAATTAGTTGATATGTGGTGGAAAGAAGTAGCCTAGTTCTACTAACAAGACAACATATTTTTAGCGATTTAAACCAAAGATTGTTAGCCTACAATTGACTGTTCTCCCAATGTGTTGTACTTCCAGTACGTTGACAAAGTTTAACAGCAAGCCAAACTCGAATTCAAGTCAGGAAAATGAGCGTCTTGCTCCTTTATTGATGTTGGAATTGACGAGTGAAACTAAACAGAAAGAAATAAAAGACACTTAGTCTCTCGTACAAGCTATCTCATCCTAAACATGACAGATGAACAATGTGCTAATTGCCCACTTCACACGTTACATGCTAATTAACATAAAAATAGCATAAACGTAACATTACGCTAGCATTCCGCGAAAGGTAACATTCATTCAAACGAACTGTCAGACATACAGCTAGGTAAAGATAACATTCATTCAAACGAACTGTCAATAAGAGATATTACAGCTAGGTTACTTAAATTAAGCAAAGAAGAAAGAAATATTAAACTTACAGCCAATGCTGTCGTGGGTGCGAAATTCAACAGAGAAGATGCGACCATGCTTTAACTTCTACTAAACTCAGACGTAAACAACGTGGCCTACCTACGTGCCCTGTGTGGCAAAATAAAAGTCCCTATAAAGTCTCCATGAATATACAATGACTTGAATCAAACAAATGTCAAACTACATATCTGAGGACAGAACACCGTCTCTGTTTAAAACGTTTACATCATACCAGGAAATTAACACAAAACAAATGGTAACAGTGGAATAAGTGGGATAATGGACTCCACGGTGTTCGGTCCAAGAAATAAATGCACTTAGAAGGGGCCGTTTTACCTCTACGTTCATATTTGTGAACCGAGCGCGGTGTCGTCCCTGACTCACTGACAAAAATGACTCGCGCGGTAGCCAGGCGTCTTATCCAAACGTCAACTTGGCGCTGCGTTCAAGTGCTAAGACTCCGATTGGCCCAGAGAAGTGTCAATTACAAGAATTAGCCAATAATGTTTCGCAATTCTAGCCCGCGTTACACAGATTAAGGGCAGCCTTCACCCCCCCCCCCCCCCCCCCCCCCAAATAAAAACTCTCCGGTTCTACACGACTCACGTGAATGACCCAATTGACCAAGAAAACGGCGATTGTCGCCGAAAAGCGACAAGTTTGCAGGTCTGATGCCTACTTTTAACCTGCATTAGTGTAGATATGAAGGCTAAGCTATCCTACCAGTCGTTTCACTACTAAAGTGTCAGCTCTTGCAACTCGTTTGAAGTTGGCAACTTCATTTCAGTCTTTTCAAATTCTAATAAATGAAGAGTTATTTTCCAAAATAGCCTATATCCACAATTTTGATGCATTTTCATAAATCACTTTTTAAATGTGACTTTCCAAGTAATTTCAGCGGAATTGTAATTGGGTTATTGTTATTTATCTATTCGTCTGTGTAGCCTAGTTGTCTTTTTAACTATAGGCCTAGGCCTAATACAATGATGTCAGTAACCTTTTTGCATTTACATGCAATGGTAATTCCTTCCATGGAATTACATTTTCTAGTTTTCTCTATAATGCCGTTCAGTGTGCAATATGTGTGCGGAGACTGTATATTTTCCACAAAACACTTTACCGTAATGCCGTTTTTTGAAGAGGACCTTCTTCTTCTGTGTTCAATAGCTACTCGTGAATTTGACGGGAGCCCGGTCTACAGGGTGTCACGTGATTTTCGTGCATCTAACTTGGACATTGACAATAGCCGTGTTCAAGTTCAACTCCAAATGACCTTTTGCAGCAACGAGAGCTGCCGGTGGCAGCAGGGGCGGGGATGCAAACGCTGCTATGATGTTGTACACTCTCTACTTCCCGTAGTGTCAGAGAATGTCTAATAAGGGGAGAAGGACCACTAGCGAAATACTTCCGCATGGTACTGCAACTAGAGGGCGATCGCGAGCAAGTGATGAATGAATGGGTAGCAATGGAGCTGAACCCCCCAGTACCACATTTGTCGTTATATAATTTTTTCTCCTAAAATTGCATTAATGCATGCGATGCAGGATAACTTGACTTGACAATCAGCTGACCAATAACATTTTTAATATGTGTTGTTATTCCTAAAAACCCTTTCAAAGTTTTCATGTCACGTGACACAAGCGAACCACTTTACGGCCATAGACCTAAAAGAAGGTTCAGCTTCACGACGGTCGTAATCGGTCGCGAGTGTCGCGAGCATCCATGAGCTAAATGCTAGCATGTTACAGGGAAAACGGCCCATCCTATGAAAAGCAGAAAGGACATGAGTGACTTTTTATTTCATTTCCAGTGGAAAACCTATACTCAGGTAGCTACTACGACAATGTACATTAAGAAATGAAGTTGTCAACTGTGAAAAAAACGAGTTCAAGCCGCTTAGCCCCATAGACCACAATTCATTTATCACTTGCTCGGCAACGTCCCTAGCGGAATTTCAACAGATTGCAGGAACAATCCGGTACAATGGAGTTAATAGGAAGTGGACCGGCTCTCCCTAAAGGGGCTCTGGTAGTGTAGACTTGGCTAGACTTGACCATGTGACGAATCACGAGGCACGGACCCGCACGGACTCTTGTGGATATGGGGAGGCATCTAAACACCTGCACACACGTCAGGGATGTAAAAGCCAATTAGGGCAAAGACCTGACGTCATGAAGGCAGGGTCTAGGCTCCGCTGCTCTCCGCAGTAGCTCCAGACCGGCTGCTCTTTTGCGGAGCAGCCGCCTGGCCACGCCTTGCTCCCGCGATAAGTTGAGGCCATGTGATACCGACTGCCGAGTCGAAAACACGCCCATCTAGACCATCGTGGACAGATTTTTAACCACGTGCATCTTGTGCTGCGCAGTTTTTGTGCTGCGCAGCCAACTTGAACGCGCCTATTAGGTGCGTTTGACTTGACGAAAATCTGCGCAGATCTGACTTGATGTGATGCATGCTGGGTTAAACAGAGTGCATACTGGGACAGACGAAATGCAAACTGGTTAGAAATCATGTCCGACTTCTTGCAGTCGCGGTGGGAGTTACCCCCGTGACATCATGTCACATGTCCATACAAGATCTCGGGAGACTGCGTCTTAGCTCAGCCAGCGCAGTTCAGCGCAGTTCGTTTTTAAGCAACTGCGCTGGCCAAAACCCTCCCCAATGACGTCAGTTCAAAGTTCTGATAGGGCCGTTTGGAAGAATCTCCCCATGACGAGTATGACAGGTGTCTCGTTCTGCCTCCTTACCCAAGACACTAGAGCGGACCAAGACGGATCAGTTCAACTGCACTAAAACCAACGTCTGGGATGACGCTGGAGCTTATCCCTGTGATCCATCTTGCTCTGTTCTAGAATCTTTGCTCCTTACGTTAGAATCTGCTAAAATGAACAGAAATCGAACTGATACCTTCTTATTTGTGATTTCTGGAACAGCGGTAGGCTAGCCTACTGAAAACGTGAGGATACTCTGCTATTTTATGCTGTTGGTTAAATATATACACACGGAAAACACTTGATATTTAATTAATGTGCTGCAATGCAGGCCTGTTAACTGTATGACAACAGTGGTTTATTTAAACACATCATATCAATTTATTTCGTCAGTCACCATGCTCATTTTAATGAGCAAGAATAAAAGTTTTACTGTATTTAATACAAAATCCCGCGATATCTACCGCGAGGTCTCCAGCCAGGTCTCTCGCGAGTAACTTCAGGTACGTAAGCTCAGTCAGACTGTCCGGGATGAGCTGCGTGTGCTGCCCCTCCTGCTAAGACTCTGCAGCTCTCGTTGACGTATGAAGCCAGCCTAAGTCAGCCTAAGTCAGCCGCAGTTCATCGCAAACGCACCTATTACCAACATCAGACAGAAAATATGACAAAATATTTTATATAGTGATAAGCGTAGCTTATTGTCATGGTAATAGGTAGACAGCCTATATTTAACTGAGTGATGACATTTGGACTTGTGAAACAAAATGACAGATTTTTCATATGTAAGTATTTGAAATACTCTAAATACATTTGATTTGATTTTTTTTGAAATGCTCTAAATACATTTGATTTGATTTTTTATAATGCTGCAAAATACAAATTACAAAATACACGAAAGTAATTAAATACGTATTTCAAATACATTTAATTGAAATACTGCCCATGTCTGCTTCTAAGATATCTAACTAGAGAGCAAGGCAGCGTAGGCCATTCGAAACCGAAAAAACGATTTTCGCTGCCTTCCAAAATATCCCAAATATTTCCCAAATAACGGTTAATTTTGAAGGCAGCATCGATATAGACTTCAAGATGCCTTCTACCCATAATCCTTTGTGGCCACGTCCGAATCAGCTGTGAAAACAAAACAAACGTGGCTGCCGATATCGGTAAACGACGGCTGAATCTGTTGAAATCTCATATGTTTGACGTTATTTAGCTTGGATTTGTAGACAGTAGATTGCAAATAAACGATTTACTATCTGGTTATACCATTGTTGTACCCACTAATAACGCCTGGTCTGTCTGATATGTGACCATTCAAAGCGAAATCAGTCGTTTTGCACACAACGTTATTTTGAGAAAATCAACAATAACAAACTAACGGGTTAAAATGTTGAATTTCACGTTTTTGCATAATTCGACTGTATACAGTCTACAGTTTCATATCGTGAACGCATTTCACGGAAAAACATACGCTTTGACTGTTAAACCCGGCGAAGATTCAACACATTTGCTGTCATTCCTGTTGTGCACACGCTGCCTAAAAAGGTGATTTCTCCTCTTCTGGCATATCGTGACAGGAGAACCATGTCAACTTTGGATGCGGTTATCTTAGCGATAGTTTGTGTAATACCCTCAATATACATATCGTTGGAAAGCTTAGTTTATGGTCGTTCACTTGAGCACAATAACTTAATTTAATGAATTTTACCGAAACAACGGGTTCCGCTTTACAGGGTCACATATTAGCTGCCAGTGAAACTATTCTATACCGTTAGCCTGCTAGCTTACGTAGGCTAGTTTAGTTTAACGTCAGGCTTTCGCTAACGTCATACCATAGTGTTAACCAAAGATTCTAGAGTGCAAGGCTCATTTTTAAACAACGCATATATTCTAAAGTCACGTCTAGTGAGAGAGCTCTCTATTTAGGGAGGGAGGCAGTAGGTAGCTGCCTTCTGATTCGAACGGAGCCATGGAGTCAGCGTGTAACTGCAACCTATATCTTTATGCAGATGATTCAGCCCTCCTATTCTCGCATCAAGATAAAGCTATAGTGGAGAGTGTACTGAGTTCAGACCTTCAGAAAGTCAGTCTATGGCTAGTTGAAAACAAGCATTTAGGTAAGACTGAGTCAATACTATTTGGTTCAAATTCAAAGTTGAGAAAATCTCCTGGGTTCAAGGTAGTAGTGGGTGAATCTGAGATTATAGCTCAACACACTGTAACTTATCTAGAACGCATTCTTGATAATAAACATCCTGGGGAGAGCATGGCGGTGAAAGTTATTACCAAGATAAATCAGAAAACAAAATTTCTGGCAAGAATTTCCCATCTTATTGATAAAAAAGCCTTAGGGTGCTTTCACACCAACATCTTTTGGTGTGCACCAAACGGTCCATTCGTACCAAAACCTCTTAGTTCGGTTCGTTTTCGTTGGTGTGAAAGCATTAATCGCACTCGGGTGCGCACCAAAACAAGCGGATCGAGACCTCCAAAAAGAGGAGGTCTCGGTCCGCTTGACTCCGCACCAAAAGTCGACCTCTGGTGCGGTCCCTCTGGTGAGAACGCGAACTGGGGTCCAAACCATAGACTGTAGGTCAAAATGGTGAGTCAAAATTGGTGCCGATTTCTACCGAAAGATAAACATTGAGGAAAAATCAATCAGGCCAATTTTTGGTTCGTTTTCTGGTGTGAAAGTGGACCTCACTGGAGTCTGTCTATATCCTACATAATAACAATTTCACTGCCTGAAGCAGACCAAATAATCAAACTAGTGGTGTAAAAGCGCCCTAAGAGACAATAGGGGCCCTAGTTCAAGGTCACTTTGACTATGCCTGCACCTCATGGTTTACTAACCTCCCCAAAAAAACTAGTAAGGCTGATTCTCATGCTTCAACCTCTCACTCATCTCACTCCTGCTCATTTTAGTAGCCTTAAAGGGATAGTTCGGATTTTAAAACACGAAGTTATATGGGTTCCCTGTCAGCAACGTTGTGCATCAGCACTGACTTACCCCCCGACAACGTCCTGTGAGCCGAGATCCAGCCGGTTTTTGATGCCGGACTATTTTCTTCAGCAAGTTTCTGGGGTCACGAAAGTAAAGTGTTTTTCTTCTCAAAACCATATGCGTTCAACAGAGTGATATATTTGCACCACAAAAACGTTGTCCAGCTGTCAGTAGCGCGCAGTGATAGGAATCGCGAAAAATAAGTAAGTGATAACGAGGTTTGAATTTTTCCTGGACAACGTTTTTGTGGTGCAAATATATCACTCTTTTGAACGCATATGGTTTTGAGAAGAAAAACACTTTACTTTCGTGACCCCAGAAACTTGCCGGACTACTTTCTTCAGCATCAAAAACCGGCTGGATCTCGGCTCACAGGACGCTGTTGCGGGGTAAGTCAGTGCTGATGCACAACGTTGCTGACGGGGAACCCATATAACTTCGTGTCTTAAAACCCGAACTATCCCTTTAAGTGGCTGAAAGTAGAGAACAGGGTAAATTATATACTATGACTGTGTATGGTGCATAGCATTATCAAAAATGAAGTACCTAAATATCTATACAATTATTTTTCTAGAATACTGAACACACACAGCTACTCCACAAGGAGAAGTGCTATTGATTTAGTGGTATTTAGATTTAAAAGTTGCTTGGGAAAGGGCTCTTTTTTATATTCAGCTGCAGTTTTATGGAATGGGTTACCTACCAATCTGAAGACAATGGGTTCTCTGCCGAGTTACAAAACCGCCTTAAAAAAATGGTTGAGTATCAGACAGTCATAAGATGGTGGTATTATTGGATTGTTTTATTTTCTTCCTACACTATACATTGCATTTGACACACACGCACACTCTCACACACACACACACACACACACACACACTTACAAATGCATACACTAAGGGACCACAATGGAAATAAGCCCTTGAGCGTTTTTGTGTTATCCTTTTGTCCTGCTGCACTTTTGTATTCCTACCCCTGTGCATATGGCAATACAGAATTTCAATCAATGCCCGATATCACTTTCAATGGCATTTCCTTTTACCTCTTGTATGTTTTAACGGGCATAAAGGCTAATAGGAGGCCATGTCTCTTTTCCCTGAAAACAATGCTGTCTCCCAGATTCACCAAAGCAGCACATACTGTAATTATCTTGTCGATGTTGCTGTATTGCTCATGCTTAGCTTCATCTTTCAGACTTTTAACACTACGAATCGGAACTCTTGTAGTATTGTGTATCGGGTTCTTCATTAGTCCAATGACTCTTTCAATGTGGATCCAAACTGATGAGATAGAGTGAGCTCTCTCCACCTCCTCTGCAGACAGCTGCTTCTTCTTCCTGGTGAATGGTGGTAGTATGAGTTGTGCCCCACACACAGAGGCAAAGTCGTCCACAAGTGTGAAGCCCCTCTCTGCCAGGATCTGATCACCTGGGAGGTGCAGTGCAGGGTTTATAAATCCATTCTCCCTCACAATGTGGATATCTGAAGCTCTGCCTCCCCAGGCTTTGAGATATAAAGTTAATTTGACTCATTGGGCTGCACGATATAAACACTTTGATTGTGGTGTGGCGTTTGTATTAGGAATAGACCTGAGCACAAGCTTTAAGACATTTGGGAGCATCAATAAGAATGTCAAAACAATCAACGATTGATGTAAGACGCGGGAACTTGGTCTTGAATACTGGCGGGATGATTGAGAATATGTGGTCCCGATCCTGCCATCTGATCAAGAAGGCCAGTTTGACGTAAATCAAGTACCAGGACCAAAATGTACACCACAGATGTGGGTGATGAAATTAAAGTCAAGATTGTGGCGAAGTTTTACAAGGGTGATGAAGAGCAGGGGCCTCATTTATAAACAATACGTACGCACCAAAGAATGCGTACGCCTCGTTCTACACAAGCTTTATAAAAAGTGAACTTGATTTAATGCCTGACCCTGACATACAGGGAGTTCACAAGCAATGGTGACATATCTTACCACCAGGCTGAGGAAAGGTATGCCTTTTGAGAAATTGCGCATGACGATTGAAAGATGTCAAGGGTGTTGATGACTGGACAGCTGGAAATACAGAGGGGATGTAGTCCGGATGACTTCGGTCATTAACCTCCACACCTGTCAATTACATGTAACAGGTAAGTAAAGCAAGCAGCAAGAAAGTACACCTAGCCCTTAAAGTAACACTTCACCGTTTTTTCATATTTATCCCCTTAACTAAGACGAGTTGATACATACCTCTCACGTTTCAATGCGTGCACTCACTGGCTCTGGCGCAACTTTGATAGCACTTTGATACCACTTAGCTACCACTATTATCCTTAATTACATTAGATATAATGTTACAAGTGAACTAAATGGACATGGGATAACTTCTTATTTCACCACAATGAGGTGGAGGTCTGCTAGCTAGCTAACGTTAACACGGTGGCAGTCCGCTAGCTAGCTAACCAGTTAGCGCAGTGACTGCTGGTTAGCTAACCAGCATGAAGGTCAGTCCACTAACGTTAAAAGTTAAACCAAAGAGCAAATAATTCTTCAAACTAAATTCTTAAAAGCACCGTCAATTACAATATCCTTATACAATATCCTTCTCTTTTACCTTCTCAAACGAACCAAATTTGCAGTGAAACACTGCTCACAAAATGGCGGGGGAAAGGCTTAAACTGAACTGGCTAGTGGGAGTATAAAATAGAACTAGAAAATGTAATTCCATGGAAGGAATTACCATTGCATGTAAATGCAAACAGGTTGCTGTGTAAGCATTGTATTAGTTAAAAAGACAATAGATGACACTAAAGGACTGAAATTAAGTTGCCAAGTTCAAACAAGAGTTGAAAGCGCTGACACTTTGTTTAGTAGCCTACTGAAGTTCACCTATGTGCAGTTTCAATGTTCAAGTTAAATATGCACCAAAGTGTTCCACCAAACACTCTATTGAATTTGTCGTAAGAAATAGTAAAGATTGAATCAATCTCATCAAGATTACGCTACTGAGCCAAATTGTTAGACTGGTCACTTTACTGGGAGACTAAGGAATATCAACAATAACGTTAGTGAGAGTGTTAAATTGTAGGCTGCGTGTACAAAACCGCTAGAGCTGGAATTTTGATTTGCGATGAGAATTAAACGTTATTTTGAGCTATTAAAACATTATTGTTTTAGATGGATGACAGAAAATGCTGATTAGGCCTACGGTTTGAAAGGGTAAAGCCTAAGCCTACAAAGTGTTTCTGGAACTTTTAATTTAGTCAGACCTGTGTGATAGATAGAAGAATATGGCAAGCTTTACACTAGCTCATATCCAGAAGAATGCATGACGGAAATAAGTGGACCTACTATGGATAACTTGACCATAAGGTAAGAATTTGTTGTCCTTACGTTTAGAGATAGCCTACGTGGCTGTGATCATGTAAAAGTTTGACAGACGCCCGTGAGACTGTTTGTTGGTATCGCTGGAGAATTGGCAAGATTGCATTCTGTGCTACAAATTACAATCAACGTTAACTGGCTGCAAGCTTTGTGGATTTAAATAGGCTATTGACATAATGTGTTGGATATAGGTTACAATGTAATGGAGGCGCGGCACGGTAGTCTAGGTCTACCCCAACAGGGTATTCCGACCCGCAAACTGGGACAGTGTGGACTTGTGCGGTCCATCGTAGGCCCAGTGTGACAGATAGTTTACGTTTCCAATGGTTGCAACGCCACCTAGACGTTCAGGTTTCACGGCAGTGGTGGACTGTATTTCAGCGTCAGATTGCTTCTAGTGTTGTAGCCTAATGTTTTCACAGATGTAAGCTATTCCCCCCCAGCACACGACGTCATTTCAACGTTGATATTTGGGCTAAATCCCGTCGGTCCGTCATGGCCCTGATTTCAACCAAAATTAGACGTAGAATAATGGTCTTGTTTTGGCCGGCCCATTTTGGTCTAAGGAAAGACGTCTTTAGCACGTCCTTTTTCAGACCACATATCAACTAATTAAATCCTGGTGTAAATTATCAGTTATAGTCTACCTAGGACTACATTATCGTTCCTGTCGACCATCTTTCCCCCCCGGGGATTGCCCAAATCCGCCGCGAACTCTACGGGCGCCCGGCGCCGCCATCTTGGCTGCCGTTAACTGCGTGTGTGACTTTTGTTTGTTTACTCATGGCAACAGTTGATATGGACGGACAACTCTGTTTTTAGCCTTCTCCCCTCTGAAAAAAAAATCAGAGGAAAAATTCAGATGGAAAAAAATCAGTCATTGAAATAATGAGTAATTAAAATTCTGATAAAAAAAAAAATCACATAAATGTTCACGTAAAGGAGACAGGAGTGAACTCTGCGCATGTACAAGAGGAACGGAGGCGGGAAGCCGTAGCTGAGCCCATTTCGAACTTTGTTTGAAACACACAGTCAGTTGATGCCGTTGAAGAACAGCGTGAAGATGGAACCTGCTACTGAGGTAAGTGAGTTTATGCCTATGATTTAGGAAGTAGAAATGTAACATTTTGATCGAGAGTCAGTTTTGCCAAAACGAGACGAATGCTCTGAACACCATCAACAGTGCTATCAGAGATGATTAAAGCGGACAGCGGAGTAATCGAGGATCTGTATGTTACCATGCTAACTTAACCTGTCCTGGGCTAGTTTTACTTGAGTGGAGAAATTCTTCTGTGTTAATTCACTCTACCGCTGATAATGTAGTCGGACTTGAAACCCGTTTGTAATTGCTGTTAGGTCCCGTTATCTCTATGAAAGGAAAGTATTTTCTGTCTGATCTATTCAACACAATTTAGGGCCGTTTGTGGTAACGTAGGAAGTTAGGAACCTGATTGCAACACGCATGATTTCGTGGACCTGCTTAGAACGTTCACAAAGGTAGCGCGAAAATTTGAATTTTTTTCGCGGCTAGATCTACCCGTCCCGAAGAGTCCTTTGTAACCATGGATATCTCTCCACCGTCCTGCTAGATACACTAGACTAGAGTAGACAAGCAGCGCGCTGTTATCCACTTCATTTTTGTTGTAGCATTTTGGTAGCAACAACTTGTACTTGTTGCCAACAGGACTATTTTAAATACCAGAATCGCTATTAGGCCCACTCTCCATTTATTGTTTATGGTTCATAGCAAGCAGTCATCATTACCAGACGTGGAGAACCTGTTGACCAGTTGTGCAGCATGTTAATAGTGTTATTGTTGTTGTTGTTGTTATTATTATTATTATTATTATTATTATTATTATGAATAATAATGATAGTAATATCTATCTATTTATTGACTGTCATTTGGCACAGAGTAGTAACAGAGTGGTCAACATTGTCGAGGCTCAGATGCCCAGGTTGTGCAATATGTTGGTATTTTAAAGTGAAAGGTAGGGGAAACTAGTTGTCTGTTTATGTGATTGTAGCGCCGAAGCTATGTACCCCCTTGTTGGACTATCCCCTGTGGTCCCTTGTGTCCCCTGGTTTCCTGGTCTGTGTGTGTGTCTCCCTCTTCCTCCTGTGTTATAGACTGTGTCAATAAGTTCTGATGGGTTTGTGTTTAATGATTATTTTTGGAAATTGGTTATGTAAGAAGTGACACTTCCAGCGTGTTTTTACTAGATGCTGCTTTTGAGGTCTGGGATTCCTGTCATTTTTCTGTGTAACTGTTGCTTTTTCTAAAGCCTTTGCTCATTTGTCTTCTCAGCACATCAACTCTTAAGTGTGTCCCTGGAAGATCTACCATCAACTTCCAGAACTGCAACTGCTAGTACTGTCAGATGGTGAATGCTACTCAGGGTAAAAAAAAAAACTTTACGTAAAACCATTTTCATCTATTATTTCAAGTTCTGTCTCAAAATGTGTTTGAAGCCATTATTCTAAGCTAAAGTAACTGCTGGATGACTTTGAAGAATCTGAACAGTGTACGGTTCACTATGTACTGAATTTTATTGTTTCTAAGTGTTGTAGCAAGCAAAGTTGTTTTATTCTAACTTTGCTTTTTAGTCTTTTTTTTTTTGAAACAGCAAACACCATTGTTACACCACTTTGAAGGAGAGCCTGGTCATTTGGTCCCCTCAGCTTCTCCCTTTCTCAGTGATATGTTCATTGTGGCTGGGAGAATTGTGGGGCACTCTTTCCTTCATGGAGGACCCTGCTTGTCTGGACTCTGTGATGTGGTTGTCCATACTGCTTCGTGGGAGCCCAGACACGGCTACAGTAAACCTGGAGGACTGTGCAGACCTGGACATTAGAGAAACAGTCATTGTATGTTTACATAGAAAATACTAATGTTTGATGTTATGTTGTGTTTTTATTTTGTTTTGTTGTTGTTTGTGTGTTGCCCCCAAAAGACTGTGGGTCTTTGATTTTATAATGATTTTAGAAAAACTGAGGAGTCAACTGGTGGACCCACTATTATGATTCTATAAACTTTTAACACACTGTCTAACCATTATGTATCTCTTTCATGCTCTCCATCTTCAAGCTGGAGGTGGAATCAAACCTATCAGCTGAAGAAATGGGAAGGGTACAGAACGTGGCCTCTTCCTGGGACCTCCCTCCGCTAACCACAACCAACAGGGCCCTTGTGAGTGAAACCACAACCAACAGGGCTGTGAGTGAAATACATTTATATTTCCCTATGCTTTAGTGTGCTATACATTTTCCTTTCCCCCCCGCATTTGGTAATTTAGTCAATCAGCAGACGCTTCTATCCAAAACAACCTAAAACTACACTTTGGAGGTGTGTTTTTTTTTATGTCGGTCTGGTTTGACTTGATGTAGCCGTTTTAAGACGACTGCAGACGTGATTATTTCTGAGATTCTGATAAGTTTTCAACCATGACGTATGCACAATAAATTCCAGTTTTGAAAACATATCAGAATCTCAGAAATAATCACGTCGTGACGCCTTCTAAATGCGGCCGCGCTGTCAGCTGTTCATTCACGACAGCGGAAGAGAAAAGTACCTGTTAGCATGCGAAATTCGACATCCAAACGTAACGAGGAGACTCGCGCGAGCTAAACTGCTATTAATTCTGCTTAACATGCTGCGCAAATGTGTTCAAAACGGCTGCTGTACGGTCCTAAAATGTACACCGTACTGCTGCATTCAAGTTAACTCTGCTAACCTCTCACAACGTAGCCTACATTAGGGAGACTAAACTAAGTTATGCATTCGAGCTGTATCTCCCAGCGTTAGAATAGTGTCAACGAAGAGACTCTTGTGTGGGGGCGGATCTGTGGGGGAAATCAATGTGAATTGGAATTGTACATTGTAATTGATAAGACCTGCGTGTTCAGGGCTGCCCGCGGTGAAGCCAGAGAGGGTTAGGAGACGCTAGCTAAGGCCGGGGATGTAGGAGTGAGGACTGATTGTCGCTTCTCAGTCAGGGGGTTTTCCTCGTAAGCTGCTGTGGAGGCAGCGTTGGATCGGGTAGGCTACTTCACCGGCCAGCGGGCCGGTCAGCGGGCCGGTCAGCGGTTGAGACCACACAAGAGTCTCTTCGTTACACTATTCTAACGCTTAGAGATACGGCTCGAATGCATAACTTAGTTTAGTATCCCTAATGTGGGCTACGTTGTGAGACGTTAGCAAAAGTTCACTTGAATGCCGCCGTTTTGAACACATTTGCGCCGCATGTTAAGCAGAATTAATAGCAGTTTAGCTCGCCGTATGTGGCAACAACAATCCTTCAACAATCGTTAATGTTTTGTTAAATGCACATGCAGAGGCAGTGGTTTCATTCGGGCAAAGAAAAAGCTGCGTGCGCGCAGCTCAATGAAAGTGATTCAATTGATAACATGATTTAAAAATAATTTCAATCGTACAACATAGAACATTATTTCGTGGCGGCCCGCCACAGATTACTCAATGTATGGGAAACACTGTTAATGAAAATGTTTCCTGTCATTTCAGCTGCGGTGAAAAATGGAGCAACAAGGCTGACCGTGACATCGGGAGAGCTGAGGCAGATCATCTTAAACATGATGCACCTGGACGGTCCGGTGGCGGAGACTTCAAGAATTAAATAAAATTACAATGAAATGGATAACGTTTGTTTGACTGTTTGTTTACGCCTAGCTTGCTATTGTAATGTAGGCCTATTAGATTATGTATTTATCATCTAGATGGTTAAGTTGGTAAATGAAAATGCTTAATGCACATTTTAAAAGCCTATAATAGGATAATATAGGCGTATTTTAACAGCAATAGTATGGGTAATGGTAAAGTTAGTAAGTGCTTAATGCACATTATTTAAAAGCCTATAATAGGATAATATAGGCTTATAAATTAATATATAACAGCAAAATTCTGGTTGAAAATAGGTCCATGGCAGCACCTAAACAAGACGTGGTTTCAACCAAATTTAAACGTTGAAAAGGCGTCTTTCCATAGACGTCTTTTCAACGACCATGAAAAGACGTCATCTAACCTTTCACTTTTAAACCAAACTGGGCCGTTGTTTCGACGACTTGACAAGACGTCTTTTCAACGACTTTTCAACGTGATTTTGCTGGGGGGGTTAGAAATGAGCTTGTAGCCTTCTGTAGAAACGACAGAAACTTGCTTAAACGTGCAACTGGCGACTGATTGTCGTTAGCTAAATACAGTAGGCTATAACGTTACCCAGAGCTAACCGGTTAGCCTAGGACAAGCCGATAACATTCAGGTTTAGCGCAGCTGTGATATTAGGCTTCTTCAACGTTAGACCAGATCCTTGATTACTGACAGCTGAGCACTGACGTAACAATTAATCTTTGCCGCCAACGGGTCTCAACGTTAACTCTATGGGAATTTTAAAATCTTTTATCGTAAATATCTCTACAAGTATAAAGTTCACAAATGTGAAAAATATATTGGACTAATCTCCGTTACAAGACCTCTGTAGGAGTGTTTGAATGACGTCAAACGGTTCAGTGGTTTTAGTGTTATTATTGGTCGGAAGAAGAATAATTATCCCGATAATAATAATAAGAAGAACAGTGATAACAGTACATTGCATTTAACGTGCAATGTAATGAGCGAGGGGAAAGTGAAGGGAAGTAGGGCGATTTTGGTAGTAGTTAATGTGCTCAAACGAGGAAAAGGAGTAGTGTCCTACATTAAATTATATATATATAATGTTACAAGTGCACTAAACGGACAAGGGATAACTTCCTATTTCCACACAATGGCAGTCCGCTCGTTAGCTAACCAGTTAGCGTAGTGACTGTTGGTTAGCTAACCAACATGAAGGTCAGTCCTCTAACATTAACAATTAAACCAAAGAGCAGATAATTCTTCAAAATATAGCTGCAAGCAGCAATGTGGGGGCCAAGCAGTAGGCCGGAGTAACCACGGCAACTCGACGCTGTTAGCTCAATGCCGCAATCAGACATATGGGCGTAAGCCATCAGAGCATGTTTGATGTCTAGCACGTCAAAAGTTACGAGCCGACTTGCATTTTTGCTAGCTGCAGCTGTCCTAGAGGTCAAAGGTCACCAAATATCGTGGGTGTTCTCCCGATATTCTATGTACCAAGTTTGATTTTGATAGATGCAATGGTTGCTGAGATATGAGCTCACCAAATGTCTTGGCCGTCCTCCCGATGGAGTCACAAGTCCATATACCAAGTTTGGTTTTGATAGATACAAAGGTTGCTGAGCTGTAAGCTCACTTCCTGTTTGGCGGCTTCGCCACCAATTTCGATTAGCTGTGACAGGCGAATGCTTCTGTCAATTGTTACAAAAATCAATGTAATGACAAGGCATGGTCTGATGATGGTCTGTACCAATTTTGGTGAGGATCGGATCAAATTCATGAGCTGCGTAATCTTGTGTGAGTTTTTGATTAGATCCAATATGGCGGCTGAACCAATTACGTTGATGTCATAAGTTGCCATCTGTCGACGTAAGGATCTCCAACAGTATTACTAGACACCACTAGTACATTGTAATTCTAAGCACAACAGCAGCTACAGGCAAAAAGGCATGTTTCTGAATAACAGCGCCCCCTAGAGGTCAAAGGTCACCAACTTTCTTGAGCGTCCTCCTGATGGGGTCACAAGTCCATGTACCAAGTTTGGTTTTGATACATGTAAGGGTTGCTGAGATATGAGCTCACTTCCTGTTTGGCGGCTTCGCCGCAGAATTTGATTGCCAGTTATGGGCGAACGGTAATAGTTCCGAAGACAAAAAGCAATGCGTGTATAAAGCATCGTCTGAAGATGATGTGTGTCAAATTTGGTGTTGACCTGTGAAGCTTTAGTTTCACTTTGGCTAAAATCCATCATGGCGGAAAATGACGTCATAGGGTGCGTTGAAGTGGGGCAGGTCCAAGGATTCCAACCATACCTGAATTTTGAAAATCGGACCAACGGGTCAAGAGTTGCGTGCGTGAACGCACGTCCAACTTTGGCCTATTGGGCTGCCAACATGAAACTTGGTCAAATGAATCAGGAGACTGTCCCAAATCGGTGTGCCAAATTTCACAACTTTTCACCAGTCGGTTCTATGGGCTGCCATTGACTTCCATTACAGAAGCGTAATAATAACGATAAGAAAACTAACAAACACTATGGGTGCCTTCGCAGCTTCGCTGCTTGGCCCCCAACTAAATTCCTAAAAGCACCTTGAATTTCAACCTATACTATCTCTATTCTCTATTACCTTCTTGCTTTGATGCATCTCGTTCTGATAATATATCGTGTAACTCTCTTGTAACTCGTGTAACGTATCTCGCTTATCTCTCCTTGACTTCTGCGACGAAAGCCGACTTTGGCTTTTAAGCGCAAACCGCCCCATAATGCACTGCGGTTCAAGTGAGCTCAACACCGCCCACAGTCGATTCCGGAGTAGTTTACTTTAGGCTACTGTCTGTGCATGGTTGTGCTTAAAACTTAAAACCAGTTACAACACATGACTAAGTGACTCATATAGACGCCAGAAAGACGCCGTCCGATAAACAAAAAAGTTTTCTCATCTTGGTTGTTGAATTTAGGCTACTCAATGGAAACGGCTAGCTAATTCTAACATGACTTTGGTCAACATTAGATTCTGAAACAGTACAAAAGTAGGATTACTTTTAATTCTTACCTTGAATATGATGACAGAGACATTCTCAGGTTGAAGCATAGACGGTAAAAAAAATTGAAGTCACTGGTGGATGGCTGGAGTTGAAAGGTCAGTTAGGTGGGGTTGTCGGGTGAACGCCAGAAATCGCCCACAATGCTGTGCGGTTCAAGTGCAATTCAAATTTCACAATAACATGCTGTACTGCGATAGAGAACATATTGGCATACTGTGATTTCACAGTAAATGTCCGCGCACAATAATTTACTGTGAAATAATACTGTAACGTATTGTGAAATCACAGTAATAACTAGAAATGCAATTCCAAGGAATTACCAGTGCATGAAAATGCAAAAAAATATATAGATAGATAATGTAGATATGGCTACTAAGGTATAGCTAGGGTAAACATGGTGGTTGCATAGTTTAAAGAGAGTTGATAGTGTTTAGGTAGACATTTTAAAGCTTAAACATTCCTGTTCTAACTTAACTAATGATTTCTAAAAGGTATTCTAAAATGTTAACTATGCTAACAATGATAACCAGGTTGATTGGTTTACTTGGCTAATGATTTCTAGCAGTAATGCTAAAAATGTTAACTATGCTAACAATGCTAACTATGCTAACAATGCTAACCATGCTGATTAGCTAACTTAGCTAATCATTTTTAGCAGTTATGCTAAAAATGCTAACAATGCTAACAATGTTAACTATGCTAACAATGCTAACCAGGTTGATTAGCTAACTTAGCTAATCATTTTTAGCAGTTATGTTAAAAATGCTAACTATGCTAACAATGTTAACTATGCTAACCATGCTAACTAGCTAACTTGGTACTGAGGACTTTTATTTTGAAACATTTGTTGATGGGGTATCCATGGCTGCCACTATCAGGAATAAAGAAGTTACTGTAGTAAAATCATGTTGGTTGCTATGGAAACGGTCATAAACGCTTAATTTTGATGGTTGCTATGTTGGTTGCTAGGTGCATGGAGGTCTCATGTAGTTGACTGGAGTCATAGTTGATGATAACTGACAGTTGGAATGGTTGAACAGTTAAATAGTTGAGTAGTTTCAATGGTTAAATGATTTAATAGTGTATTATTGCAGTGAGGACTTTTATTTTGAAACAGTTGTGGAAAGAGGAAACAGTTAACAGGATATGTAGTCTTCACAGAGAGATTGTATGCTTAAAGCCTGAGAGAGAGAGGGCTGCTGCAGGTGGGGCTGGCCACCTGGCATAAGATTCTAATTGCTCAACGACCCGATTGTGATGTCATAGAGGCCAATGTTAAGTCTATGGGGAAATTTGTAATAGTTTTTAATTTATAGTTTAAAAAGTATAAAAGTTACAAAGTTGAAAAATACTTAGCAGCCTTCCCCTATTTAAGACCTACGTTGCGACGTTTGAATGAAGTTTCTAAGTTAAACGGTTCAAGCTGAATAGAAAAAATGAATTTGATCAGCGGAATAATAATAAGAAGAAGAAGCCTTGGAAGAACAGTACAGTGCATTTTCATGCACTGTAACTAGATGTACCGCAAAGCGATACACAATATGACCGCCGCTCAGTCCTGCACATTCTCTCCACAAATATCAATCACGCTTGTGTTTCCATCGCCTACTCCATCCCTACTGCAACTTTTATGTATGTAAATGAGTGTGTGCATGTGTTCGCTTGCTTTTGTGTATGAGTGCTTCTCTGTCTAGTGTGAGTGTGTGTCTGCTTCTGTGTGTGTTTAATGTGTCTCTGAGTATATGTTCACTGTGTTCTCTGCCGTCACTGTCACTCCAATATC
Source organism: Sardina pilchardus (assembly GCF_963854185.1). NCBI lineage: Eukaryota > Metazoa > Chordata > Actinopteri > Clupeiformes > Clupeidae > Sardina > Sardina pilchardus. Next base: position 20,535,382 of record NC_084999.1, read on the forward strand.
AGATAACACACACACACACACACACACACACACGCACATGCGCACGTGTGCACACACACACACACACAAACACACATACACAGGCACACACTCACACACACACGCACACACACACACACAAACACACACACACACAGGCACACCCAGAGAGAGAGAAAGAGAGAACACACACAGAATACACGCAGATAACACAGACACAGAGAGAGAGAGAGAGAGAGAGAGAGAGAAAGAAAGAGAACACACACAGAACATGCACATACACACATATACACACATGCAAACACACAGATGGCACACAGAAACGCACCCACACACACAGGCTATAGTACAGTACATCACACACACATTCACTTCTCAGCTCCGGTGGTCTCACAAAATGTACTCAAAGATGTGTGTGTGCATGTGTGTGTGTGTGTGTGTGTGTGTGTGTGTGTGTGTAGGTGTGTGTGTGTGTGTGTAAGGGTGTATGTGTGCATGCGTGTGGGCGTGTTTGTGCATGTGTTTGTATAATGTTTTATGTACATGTGTGTATGTAGTGGTGCGTGTGTGTGTAGGTATGCGTGTGTGTGTGTGTGTGTGTGTGTGTGTGTGTTCCTGCATGTTTGTTGCACCCAGAGCAACCATTCTCTGTTAAAACATATTTGGAAACTAGTTGATTAAAGGTTTCTAATGGTGTCACTTGTTTCTAGGACAAAAACTAGCAGAGATTGAGATGTTTGGAACAGTTTTTGAAATCCCCAGGGGGGGATTTAGACTCCAGATAATACCACCATCTACTGGCCGATGGGTATACAGTCCTGAATGTACACATAAATCCATTTATTTTATAGCCCCCCATGGATGAAATTCCACAAAACTTGGCATACTCCCAGAGGGTGTCAGGTTAATCATACACATGAAATTTGGTGCAGTTCATAACATCTCATCTGAAGATAGGGGCAATTAAAGCAATATTACATTGCATTTTCAATTTTTACGATGGGGGGGCAAATCACAAATGACTGGTTATAAGCTAAGTTGATGCAAGCTCTAGAGAACAACATACCATAAACATTTTGTCATCCTCGGTGCCACGGTTCAGGTAGTTATGTAGGAAAAACTGTCATTTTTGGGCTTCGGGCGGGGGCAGCGCGGGGGTGGAGTGACCCCCGGGGACGAAACGAAAATTTTCCATAGAACTCTACTGGGGCTACATGCCCACCAAGTTTCATGCACTCCGGTGTTTAAGTGTCCCGGGAATCGGGAGCTACGCTAGCGGCGGTCATAATTAACAGTGTAGCTAGCTCAATGCATTCATTAGGATCCAAACAGAGATGAAGTTAAGCTACCAAATACCTCCATGTTTTTCCTATTAAAATACAGTTACACGAGTAGTCACACGACCAAGTATGGTGAGACAAAATAAAGCCTGGTGCATTTCAAAGCAAGTAAGAGGGATAACTATATTGTGTGGCGCAGTAACATCTTCACCGCACCGCACCGCACTTTCAGTTTCACTTTGGTGTGAGGATATTACTGCGCAGAGTCTAAGTGCCCCCAATGTTATTCCGCCACACAATATAGTTATCAGGAAAGTTGGTGTCCCTTTAGTAGGACACGGGTGTCTTTTGACATACAGGATGGCCATTGATATTGTCCATGTCACAACCAAAGCAAGCACTGTGTTCACCGTTCTGTATGCATGTGGTGGTTGTTTCAAGAGCGCCCCCAACTGTTAAAAGACACAGACCAGACCTCACAATAAGAGGAGGACCTTGACGAAGTAGAGGTTCACAATTTTGATCCATGGGAGCACCGTGCAGCCCTACATTCAAGAGATGTCCTGCAAATGACAGAATATTTGTGAAGGCAAAAGAAAATACCAGCAGAATTACCATTTGAACTCTGCCAAAAAGAAAGAGATTTGTCGCAGGGCTTTGAACCTTCAGAGGACACGTGTCCATAATACCCTGGAGTCTGGACCAACCCCCCACCTCCCTGGGAGACGCTATACTTGTACAGTAACACGTCATGGTACTGTCTATGGTACTGTATGTCTTCTGTTGGAAAAGGTACGCCTATTTTCATCTATTAAAAGTATGAAATGTCTTCTAATGATTCTCTGTTTGTACTTTTAATTTTTCATTTATCTGTATTTTCACAGAAATATCGGTGTATGTGAAGAAGTGCCCAGTGTGCCACTTGACTCTCAGGTTTCCGGAATACAAATCTGGCTTTCACAACTATGACGACAGGGTATTCCTTACATACTCTTTGCTCACTCCTGACAGCAGCGTTGGGGGTAAGTCATATAGGCATGTGAACATATTGTAACCTTGGTTTGAAGTTATATATTTCTTCACATATAATCTTGTTTATAAAATATGTCTACAGAATCATATTGCAGTAGGCCGCTTTCTCCATACAATTGAGACACATTCAGCTCTTCGCCTCCCTGTTGATACAATAAGAAAAGCATTCCAGCATTTCTGTGCATTGAGGGAATATGGCTATTCATACTCCTGCGTCAGGTGTGGCCACAGCCCTCTGGTGTTAATTGCAGATGCAAAAAGGAAGGTTGCATTTGATGTGCCAGGTAGGAAGTAATACATTTTCATCACTCTGTTGTTGTATTCCATAGAAGTGACTGTTCTGCCGTATACTTTATTACCATCTTCTAGTTCACCTCTTCAAGCGTCCTGATAAAGACCACATTACATCTGAGAATGTGGAGGTGAATATGCGTGTCAGGTGGCAGTGTCTGAAGCGCTTGGTGGTCACAGGATTTTGTATTTAAACTGTAAAGGACTTCTTTTCTCCCTAGGTACTGTGGTGGAAAATTCCACGCTCCTGGACTTCTTGACTATTAGCACTCTGGAACCAATTAACTCTTGTAAAGAAATCAATTATCACTCTGGACCAAGCATCCGAAGGAGACCACGTAGACAGAGACTTCCCAACACTGATGATCTTTATTCACTGTATCACAATGATATTACAATCCAAACAATGTCTGAACTGCACTACCAAGCAATAGAGTGAAGGCGGCGCTACCAGCTGGTACCTCGACGAGATCGATCTGAATCACTGGCTGCTCTGCTCCCCCTTATATTCTGTTCAGAAGCGCCTCCTTCTGAGAACGTCACCAGATCGTGTTTAGCCAATCAGAAAAGGCGGAGGAGCAAGAGGATCCAATCATAATGGTGGAAAGTTTCACCCTCCTCCATTTTAAAGAATATGAGCACATCCCTCATTAGGTCACTATGTTGAGTCATAGTTGTTTTGTGCTCTTTTGCTATAGTTTGGGTTTTCTGGTTCTTTCCAGTTTTCCAGTTTGCATCTATTTTACCCTTTCATCCAGCTGGCACATTGCCCTCACTCTTGCTTGAGTGGAGAGTCCCCTTTCTCCTGTTTCACTCTGATCCAAGACATGTCTGTACATGTCTGGACATGCCTGCACATGCCTGTACACGTTGTTTCATGTTGATCCTTTGTTTATAAGTATATGGTATTGAAGGTTATTAAATGTATCTTATCACTATATGTTATTCAAACAATATAAAAGGGAAAAACACCACAGTACCACCACTGCAAATCCCTACAACAGTCCGCTTACATACTCCTCATTTACTCCATGGCTTGGAGAAAGGGTGAGAGTAGGAGACGTTGTCCCCGAGACGGAAGCTTTGAAAACTTCTCCCAGAAAGATCAGTTGCCTTCATCTTTGTCCATGACAGTTGATGAGGACACCATTTTGAGGATTCCAATCCTGTGCGTGGTTTTAGTGTTAATTTGTTTTCTTTCTTCTTTTTTTTTTTTTAAATTACACAGGCCTCCCGGAAACTGAATGTAAAAATACAATAATTCACTGCAATGATCTTTTTCTTTATAGCTGAATAGAGACGAGTTGGTGACAGCATGCTCTGCTCTTGGGTTGTCTGGTACCGGCAGCATCACACCTCGTACAGACTGGAGGAGTTGCTTCTCTATAAAGACCTCTATCCAAAAATGTTTATAAAGCTTCAAAAGACTGGAGGTAAGGTGAAGCGGTACGGCGTGTTGGTAAAGAAGAGGGATATTCTACACACAAATATGTGTTTTGTTTCAATTTGAAGCATGATGAACAGGAAGTTGCATTTATATTCATGGTCTCCTTGGGATCATGGTGATGCCTTGCTCAGCTTCAAACACTCTCCAACCTTTTTCATTTCTGATGTAGCTGGACCTGTAGCACGGCATGTAAACAACAGGACTGGTCAACAATTTTTTCGGCCAAATGATGGCCGCCTGTGTGCAAGCACTCCAGAGTACATCGCTGCTGCAACAGAAACATGTCTTCAGGTTTCTGTGCCATGGATAAGTGGCCTTGGCTTCACATCTGCCAATACCTGTGTGGATGAGTCCTCCACCACTGGCCGCTTTTCAATACCCCACCCAGTTACGGGCACTGATGGCAGATACTCTTTATATGACCGCTTCCACCAGAAGCGTCCAGAGGAGCTTCTGAGAAGCCTCAAAATTGTCCCTGATCTGGCACTACTGGTCAACTCATCTGTCGCAGAACAGTTAGAGGAACACTTCACCGTTTTTTTCATATTACACAACGTTATTCCCCTAATTAAGGCGAGTTGATACATACCTCTCACGTTTCAATGCGTGCAGTGCACTCACTGGCTCTGGCACACGGCGCAACTTTGATAGCACTTAGCTAGCCCAATGCATTCATTAGGATCCAAACAGAGATGAAGTTAGACGCGACCAAACACCTCCATGTTTTCCCTATTAAAATACAGTTACATGAGTACACGACCAAGTATGGTGAGACAAAATAAAACGTGGTACATTTCTAAGCAGGTAAGAGGGATAACTATATTGTGTGGCGCAGTAATATCCTCACTCTTGCACTTTCAGTTTCACTTTGGAGTGAGGACATGCGCAGAGTCTAAGTGCTCCCAATATTATTCCGCCACACAATATAGGTAAGGTACAGTGCCTGTGGGAAGTATTCACACCCCTCTCAGTCTTCATTACATTGTAGCCGTCTCGTAGAATAATTTATGTAGATTTTGTTCCTCCTCATTGTACAATCAGAACCCCATAATGAAAAGCAAAATCTGGAAGTGTAGACTTTTTTGTTTCTTCAAATAAATAATAACCCCCCCCCCGAAATATCCACAGTATTCGCACCCTGTTATAACAGTCATGAATTAAATTCCTGTGCCCTCCAATTTGTGGAGAGGGTGTATGGTGATTGTGTGTGCATGCGTGCCTGGGGCAAATTCAATGTGCAAATGTGTCTGTGTATTCCTGCCCATTGGACTACACAGACATCTTCATGATTTCATGAAGTTAAACCATACATTATTAGGATGGAAAGTGTTGTATTGTATTGCAGCAACCTGACCAAATTACTTGTCTCTCCCAGACCCAGACTCTGTGGCCAAGGGGGCAGGCATATTCCCGGAAGTAGAAACACAAAATGAGCTGGTGATCAACGCTCTGCTAACTCCCATGGACGGCCATAGATTGCAGATTTTTTGCGATCCCATAACTTCATGTAACATTCGTCGCACTTATAGCTTCTGTATATTCTATATAGTGTATCGAAGGCAAAACTAATTCACGTCTTCCCCGTATATAACGTCGATTTCCCGTAAAGAAGTATAGTTAGCATGTCGGTTGGAGGGAAGCTAACGTTCGACAGGAGATTCCCCGTAATGTTTGGATAAGAAGCTCAGTCCAGCCTGCATGAAAACCATGACGGAAAGTCATTTGCAAGATCAGTGAAAATGCGTGTAGCCTACGGTAGCCTACTGTTTGATAGGGTAAAGCATTACCTAGAGGCAAGTAAACATAATAATACTATTAAAAACGAACGTTAAAGGGATAATCCGGAGTGAAATGCACTTTTGATAAATTTTTCGGACTATTGGGAGTACATACGTTGAGTTGACACCAAAATCATGTCATTCGGATGTATTTTGAGAAAGTTCGAGTTCACCGTTTTTAGCCAAAACTCGTTGGCCTGGAAGTGACCGGGGCAAGTCCTTTCGCTGCTACAAAACGCTATTTTTTGCCTCTTCTACTGTTCCAAACCACACTACACTTACGTGGTAGTGACTAGAGGGTCCCTAAAGCCAAACCGAAGTATCCCCACGTCTTTATGTGGTCGGATAGAGAGTCCAGAATGAATTTAATCGAGTCCGTACCTTTCCGGAAATGTTAATAAAGCGTTGTTAAAGCGTTGCCAGCTGCAGCAGCGACATTTCCGGAAAGGTACTGACTCGATTAAATTCATTCTATGCATGCTATGGCCACGTGGTGGCGATCTGAATAGTTTAGGTACAAATGGATGACAACCTAAGAACAATGCAGGCGGAGGTCTGCGCTCTCCAACTTACAGGTGAGTGCTCTTCAACTTACAGTGTAAAATCTAAATGCCTATCCATTTGTCTAGTTACAGTGTAAATCTAAATGGCTAACCATAAATTCCGTAGAAGGTAAAACCACTTGCTGGTGGTCCAAGTTGCAAACGTACCATGGGCGCAGTGTAGAGGCCTGCAAGCCCGTCGGGACCCAACGGGCCCCGACACAATATGGAAATTCGGGCCGGGTACGGGCCTTACAGATGGTACGGGTTGAGAATGCTCCTTTCTTTCCCGCACATCGGGACTCCCGAAGCATCGGGAAAACTGCAACCGCAAGGGGGCAACATAGACCGCCCTAATATTATGAAGGTTCGGCTCATGGAAAAACCCGAGGACACCGCGCTGGTGACAAACGGAGAAAAGAGACATGACGCTCGGCATGTTAGATTGCAGTTGCAGAGTTTTCGAATGTTTACAGCCTACCTCACAGCTCTCTCACTCGACGTAGCCTAGTCAGTCCAGCAGAGATGCCAGAGCAACGTTTTGGTCAATGGAGGGGGAGAGAAATGCTCCGCATATCCGTCTCATTTAATCATTAAAATGAAAGTGATGACTGGCGAAATTAATCAAACGACGTTTCAATAAACCATTGTTGAAATGAATGAAAATGGTTTTAGAAAATCGCCTATAGGCCTACCAGAAGGAAATAGCCTTCAATTCAACCTGAAATACTCGAAAGGCAACCTTAGATTAATTCATGAATTCATTACGGTTAGCCTACAAGACCGCATTTCCGTGTATAGGCTATTTTAAAACGGAGGCATGTTCATTTTAACCGGCTACGCTGGGTAGCCTACATGTACCCAGCACTTGTTATCACAGATTTTGTCCCCACCACTTTTGACGACTGAAAATAAAATGTATTTACCAGAAATCTCTTTAATACATGCCTATGCTTGTCACTTTACTTATAACCGTACATGCATGGAGAAGATCGCGCATTTTGTAACATTGTAACAATGGATGGTCAGATATGCGATAGGGCAGTGAGGGTGATTCATTGTAACCATCGACTAGTTTCTAGCAACGTAGCCTGTGTATCGTATGCATGTTCATGTTGATTCAGAGATAGGCATAGACTGGTATCCGCCGTTCATTCCGACATACCAGCACTCCGACATTGACGTCCAATTGTCGTAGTGGAGGCATGTCTCCTTATGGGAAAAAGTCCCACCACTCCGACATATTTTTTTTTCATGGTCGCAGTGGCGGTATTTAACTTTTTTTTTCAAACAACGTGCCATTCCGACATGAGGTAATTAATAGGCTATTAATGTTACAGTTATTATTTTCCTGTCACTTCGTCTGTTTTATGACCTAGAAGGTTGTATTTGGCATCTGTGGATAGCTCTAGCTCTCCTCTTTTATCTGACATGCAAGCCATATATTTTTTACCATGGTTTCACGAGCAGCCTAAATCAAACGAAAGTAGCGGTAGCCGAAGCTATATGACATTCTTATTTGTTTGTCACTTCGTCTGTTTTTATAACACAAAAGGATCGATGTGTTTGGTATCAATGGAAAGCTCTGTTTCTCCTCTTTCATTTGATATGCGTGTCTGTTGCCTGCGATGCCTGGTCCCGGAGTAATCCAAGCGAGAGCAGTGGCTGCGTGGAGCAATATAGACTGTAAATATGATAGGCCTATACTTTGATTTAAATTCATGATTTTATTTTATTTTCATACTTGATCGTACAGACACTGTCTAGTCTCGTTAAAGCCCCGGTTCTGCTCTTTCATGCAATATAGGTCTCATCTCGCTATGACTAATAATCGCGGAGCAATGTACAGAGAAAAATGGGTGTGTTTTTTGACGCACTTTGCGTCCGTCGGGCTCATAGGGTCCGTTAAATTGTCTTGGAAAAAAATAGGATTTGTAAATTGTCGGAATGGGGGTACTAAAATGTGTCGGATTGGCAGCATGTCTAAATAGCAGCATGTCGAAATAGAGGCATGTCTAAATGGAAGCATGTCGTAGTGGTGGCATGTCTGAGTGGCAGCATGTAACCGCATAGACTACCATAGGCTGCTGGGCGTCAAGCTATATGACAGCATTTTATCATGTGGTGAATTAATAACTAACGTCAGTTTAACATGTCAGAACTTTTAATCGGCGTTTCAAGTCCATGGCGCGAATAAAGTTTAACGACGTTAGTAATAGAGCTGTGGCGCAATTGGTTGGAGCATGTGCAGGGTACGCCAGCGATCGGGGTTCGAAACCCACTCGAAGAACATCTCCGGAACTCATCAAGAGAAAAGTTGTCGTTTTATTAAAAAATGAAAGATTTTCTGTTTTGCGATTTTTTTATGTTTGCGATGTCTGCTGAAAAGAAAAGTTAATAGCCTATGTGAATTCGTGGTTCAGCGCACACTCACGCACATTTTTACATTGACATAGTGTCGGGCTCAGGTGTCTGTCGAGAGAGAAGAGGGAGAGGCAGCCGTCCTCAGTGCCACATATACACTAATCCAGCGCGAACTTTATGGGCGCTGCCATCTTGAATATCGCCATTACTGCGTGCCTGCGAGTGTGACGAGTGACACTTGTCTGTGCTTTTCAATGAAAGCATCCTGTCAGAGAATGTCTAACGAGAGGACTGCTAATGAATGAAAATGTCAGGTGAAAGGGAACATTGGATCAATGATGTCAGACTGTACCAAAACTTACCAATGAAGGTAATTTATTAACACCATAAGGTATTAAGACGTGTATTAATGACAGCTAACTTCTGCAACAGCCGCCTATGGAACCAACGAGCTAATTTCTTAGCAGCCAGGCACGCAGTAATGGCGGTTTTGTGTTACTTCCGTGTTTCGCTGGATTAGTGTATAGGTAGGCTATAATGTAGTGAACTGGTTAGACGAGTGTGGGGTAGGGGGCATGATCGCACAAGACAATTGCTCTTCATGAAATGGATCTCACATAGGCCTACGGCTGTCGATTTTTAAATGTAGCCTAGGCCTACTACACCACTTGCGAAATCGGACGTGGCACATAGCCTAATTATTAGGCTACTGGATTTAATATAACAAATCCATGGACTTTGTTCATCCTATATATACAATAAGTATAAAATCCGACAATCCAAAACGATAACGAGATCTCCCAGAAACGAAAAACAAGTTTGTTGAGTAGCCTAGTCCTTCCAACAATCTCAGCTTTTGCGTTTGATAGATAAAAGGCATCCTGTCCTGCATTCCAATGAGAAAAAAAACATCCAAGGTATAGGGCAGGGGTCGGCAACCCAAAATGTTCAAAGAGCCATTTTGGACCAAAAAAACAAAAAACTGGAGCCGCAAAAAATGAAAAGCCTTATGTAAGCCTTATATGAAGGTAACACAGGCGGTAAGTGTATATTATCTATATTAGCCTACTATCAAAATGACTAAGTAGGCTACAACGAGGCTACATAATGAGCTTTCATGATTAAATGTTTTTCCCTACAGCGCATCTCGGAGAGAATGACACACCACGTGACTACTCCGCTGGTGCTTTAAGTTCAACTTCGTGTAATCACCGTCCGTGAACCGTTGTTTTCCACGTTTTAATATCTCTCAGGTTGCAACAAAAATTCTCCAGAAGTAGGCTACTGCAATCGCACTTTTTCTCTCAGTCCCAACTGGGTAGTCGGCTGCAAATGTAGCATGCCTTCCCTGAAAATGTCTTTCTAAATGTCTCTTTTTCAGGGATGCAAACACACATGTGGTCAAAAAAGAGAGAGCCTCGGAGCGGGGGGGGGGGGGGGGGGGGGGTAGGTGTGCTTAGGTGCGCAGTGTGGCGCCGGTGGCCGTGGGGTGGTGCATTATGGGTATCGAGCATCTTGGAGGAAGGCCTTCATATGGTCACTACGGTGAATGTAGGGGGGTCATGATGTTCAGTACCTTTACTTTGAGTCAAAGTTGCTGTAGCCTACCATCATCACCATCTTGGCAAACTATTGCACCTTGAGCATGCAGTGTATGCCGAAAAAAAGCCATTGTAGTAATGTTTGGGCACTGAAATCTTGAAAGAACACCCAGTGCAACCTTTTTTTGTTCTGTCCAAAATGATTTTTGCAAATTGCAAAATCCCCCTAAACTTGCTGTTTAGGCCTACATAGCCTATTAGCCCATGCCTACACATTCTAAGGTTTCAGTGAAATATTGGCACACCACTAATAATATAGACAAAACAATTACTGCCAAGTACAAACAAATGATGGGAATACTATTTTTTATATAGCCTAAGCTAATGTCCAACCAGCTCCTCTAGAAGACTAGCTCTTCTCAACATTGCTTTATTGTGTTCTATACTATAGCTATTCTTTATGCAAGTCCCATATACACTCCTACAAGTTTTTTTTTTGTCAAGGCAGGTTGCTGCACTACCAGCTACATCTAATCCAAACATAGTAGGCCAATAAAAAAAGAGGATATAGTTGGTTGGTAATCTAAATGCAAAAAATGTTAAGGGCTAAACCAAAATTATGCTAATCGCGATTATAGCCACATTGCTACAATTCAAACGATGTTGACATAAATGAACAACTACTACAATAAGGCCATGATTTCCAATACAACTACTAAACAACATAACATGACAAATTAGCCTCACTCACGTACAGTAATTGTCTTCCCATAATAGGCTAAGTAGGCATAGTCTAAAAAACAATTCTAGGTTATGCTCCACAGTAGACAGATGTGCTCCTCCCGACACTTAAAAGACAAAGGCTATTTTTGGACATGTTACGGTAGACACAGAGCTGTTTGATCTGATCTTAATCCTGATTTTATTATTGATGATATCAGCAGAGTCAGCTTTTATAACCCATCCAGAGGTGTGCATGATGAACTAAACTTTATCCACATAGTAAGCGGAGGACCTGCGTAAACGTGCGTAATCTCGTTATCCATAGGCAAAGTAGACTTCTACCGTTCTCCGTCGCTGCCCTCAGTGAATTCTTTGATGTCATTAGATGTTTCCCCTTGTCACATGCAATTCAATGGACAACTTCGAAGAAAGCATTGTTTTCTTCTTCATTTACTGCATCTCAATTATCTACAGACCCCCCCCCCCCCCTCCAAAAAAAACTCTTCGGATTTGCATGATTCACACAAGTCCCACAAAGCGACGTGAAAAAAGCGGGAGGCGCCGAAAAGCGAGCTGTTTGCATCCCTGCTTTTTGTTGTTCGCCAACTTCTCATTACAAAGCAAGCAAACATGCAGGCAATCCTTCCGCAATGGCAATGAAAGCAAATGATTCGGTCCATTCTGCCTTAAATTCTCTGATCTCATCGGCTATCTTTCTCTTTTTCCCTTTGGGATCCATGGCCATGCTGACACACGCCGGTTTGATTACAAGCCACCTGCATGGCACGGCGCCGCCCTGAAACGTGTGTCGCAGGCTATCAAATCTTTGTTTACAGAAATGTTGAACTTTAATATTTATTGTGCACATTTTTACAACATTGGAAAACGTTAAGAATGTTTGTCCTGATACAGAAACCATATTAAAACAAACAAACAAAAATCCCCCCATTCATTTTCATACATTTTTGAAGACGCTCAGGGAGCCACCAGGGTTGCGCTAAAGAGCCGCATGCGGCTCCAGAGCCGCAGGTTGCCGACCCCTGGTATAGGGTCACGGTAATGCAGAATGCATGAATCTCTCTCTCTCTCTTTCTCTCTCTCTCTCTCTCCATATAGACCTGGCTTTTTACCAAATGGCGAACCTCGAAAATTATTTAGGATATAGAGCCGTGTCCATTACGCACTACAGTTATTTTTTAGGCTATTGTTTTATTTGAGTGTTTTTGTCTACCATGGCAAACATAGTTGAAACGTTCGCTCTAAACTTATGTATTGTTTTAAGAGAATATGCCAATGATAATGGCACTTTGTAAAAACAACAAATTCTTAGGATTTGTCCTCTCACCTGCAGCAGGCCCATTCAAAAGCCCATCCACCTCATTTGCATTTGAAAGAGCCAATCACTAAAGTGACACATTTAGTCTGGAAAAAGTAGCAGGCTAGCCTACTTTATGAGTTTTTTTGACCCCTCTAATAAATGGAGGAAGGGCTGCCTAACTGTTCCCCCTAAGAGTTTTTTCATAAGATAAAATGTTTACGCTATTTAAGTTTAGGATTTGGTAGACAAGACAACCTCGGAAAAGTTCTTCAGATAAACATTTTTTTATTGAATTAAAGGAAAGACAATGTATCACCGGGGTTTCGGGGCTTGCGAAGGCATTCGTTGATCTTATCGATGCAGTCCTTGCGGCCACTTCTCCCCATCGTAGGAAACTTTCTGTTTAGTGTTGACAACACAAAGGCCTTCACGTTGTGTGGCAGTGCTTGCTTGCCCTTCGATCCATCCCAGTTGGTGGTTTTGCACCTGTCCCTGAGTTATAGTCTTTATCATGGGTCTTCAACCGGGGGTCAAGGCGTTCTGCGTGAATTCATTAATCCAACGTTCTCCGCGATGTCATACCATCAAAATGAAACGATAACGATAATCTTGTGTGTTTGTGTTTCCTTGTGTAAGACAAGTTATATTTACACAAGATGCAGAGGCTCTCTGTCTGTATCAGGTTGAGCAAATGAAGCTTTGCCTGAATTTAGCTGAATTTATACCACCAGAGAGGGTTAAAGCGGAGCTTCTCACACTTGAATATTAATTCGCCAATGTGAATGTAACGGTAAACACAGCAACGTTGTATCTAAGACAGCGGCAATATAAACGAAAATGATAGTAGCAGTGGTATAAACGGGATAATCAACTCCGCGCCGTGCGTTTATAGGAAAATAATGCACTGCAATAATGCCTGTGGCGTCGGGACCTTATTAACACTTAAAACGTGCATTATTTTCCTAGAAACGCACGGTGCGTCGTTGATTATCCCTTACATATCCACCTTAGTTGACCCTTGTGACATTCATTCTATTATAGGGCGAGTTTATGCAACACTATGTAAAGAATTATCAGAAACGAGTTGTATAAAGCAGTTACCCCCCTGTTAATAATAACTTATGTTTAGAATGTGTGCGTTCGTGTGTGTGCGTGCGCGTACGTGCATGCATGTAGGCACTAATGACTGACGGTTCAAATGATAGGCATGATTTGAGGTGTGCCAGGTGTGAGGGTCCGTGCTCAGTCTCTCTCACAGCCAAGGGGTCCTTGGGCTGAAAAAGGTTAAAGACCCCTGGTCTATATGAGTAAGCGCTTATGCTCTAACCGCATAATAAAAGAAGCACCTGCATTCCACAGCAGTGCTTATGGCAAGGCTATTAACACCTGTCACTGAGCTATGGACAAGCAGTTATGCTCGAAAATTATCATAATAACAGACACACCTAATTGTATGGCTCTATGTTTAAACACATACAATTAGCAAGCATTTCCTCCCAATAGCAGCAACGTTTGCTTTCTTTTTCTGTCGGTCCGCGGTTGCTTGATCAATTGCGCAGCAAATTATCAGATCACCGGACCTAATTTCACTCCTTGTCTCGCGGACCAGCAGCAGTCTCCACGTTTCGCGGCCCATAGTTTGAGAAACGCTGCATTAAAGTGTCATTTGGTTGTAGGCTATATATGTTTAGCGATTTCTTTGTGTGTTTTTCATTGTAGTGTGTGTGCATTGAGTAGTTCCTTAAAATACGGTTCAATACGGAAGAAGACTAACTATTACCTATATATTTCTTATAACGAAACGCGAAGAAAAAATACGAGGACTGACCGTCTCGTTTCTCCGCGTTTCCCCCAATAGCATGGCGACAAAGAGAAATAAATATGATTTGACATTTAAGCTGATTGCTGACAAATTTGCCACACAATTCGGGAGAAGCAGCGGACAGGAGCGCCACCACAAGCAAGCACTTCTAGCCCAAATTAACATGGCAACGTTGCCTATGACTAAAGTGTCTAAGTAGGCTAGTCCTACTAATATTACATTTGATTGGTAACATGTTTGTAGCGCGCCAGTTTACCCATCCCCTACATCAAAACAGCTTAGAATCAATCAAAGAATCAGCTGTGTCGGCGTTAGGCTGTAGGCGATTTTCTATAACCATTTTCAGTCATTTCAACAATGGTTCATTGAAACGTCGTTTGAATAATTTCGCCAGTCATCACCTTCATTGTAATGATTAAATGAGATTAAGGAGTCGACTATTGACGGATATGCGATCTTCATCATTTTGAAATGCGGGATGAAACTTTCTGCCACCTGGTGGTTGTTTGGGTACATTGCCTTAGCCTCGAAAAAAATCGGCTTGACGGCCTGCGGGATCTCTTCGGGAGTCCCGCGGGAGAAGGTGCATTCTCAACCCGTACCCACTGTAGGGTGCGTTGAACTCGGGCAGGTCCAAGGATTCCAATGATACCTGACTTTTGAAAATCGGATCAACGGGTCAAAAGTTACGTGCATGAAGGCACCTCTAACTTTGACCTGTTGGTGGCGCTAGAGGGTTCGAGGTGCCGACATGACATTTGGTGACATGAATAATGGGACTGTCCCTAATCAGTGTGCCAAATTTTACAACTTTTCACCAGTCGGTTCTATGGGTTCATTGACTCCCATGGCGGATTCATAATAATAAATATAGCTGCAAGCAGCAATGTGGGAGCCAAGCAGGCAGGTCAAAAGGCCAGAGTTCCCATCAGGTATGTAAAGGCCTGAAGGCCAAAACAGGCCTACAGGCCAAAAGGCATGTTTCTGAATTACAGCGCCCCCTAGAGGTCAAAGGTCACCCAATTTCTTGAGTGTCCTTCTGATGGAGTCACAAGTCCACGTACCAAGTTTGGTGTTGATGCGAGAAAGTTTTGCTAATTATAGCGCCCCTAGTGGTCAAACGTCACCAAATTTAGTGCAGGTCCTCAGGATGTGCTCACAAGTCCACGTACCAAGTTTGGTGTTGATGCGAGAAAGTTTTGCTAATTATAGCGCCCCTAGTGGTCAAACGTCACCAAATTTAGTGCAGGTCCTCAGGATGTGCTCACAAGTCCACGTACCAAGTTTGGTGTTGATTAGGGATGGGAATTGATAAGATTTTTCCGATTCCGATTCCATTTTCGATTCTGCGAAACGATTCGGTTCTTTATCGATTCTCTCGTTTGGAGAAAATAACAAATCGATCAAGTAGCATCAACTTTAGTTCAGTTCAGAAGTGAAAAGAGAGGCTAGAGGTAGACTAAAGCCTACCTTACACTGACAAGATTTGGGAAAAATTCTTGAAAGACTGTAGTCTTTTGAGTAAAGTCTGAATGAGGGGCATTAGTTAAAAGACTACAATCTTTCAAGAATCTTTCCCAAATCTTGTCAGTGTAAGGTAGGCTTAAGACATGTACTGCCAGCCTCTGAGCCAGTCCGCCCCTTGTCACAGTCATCTTCTAAATTAAATGCATGAGATGGTTGCGTTCATTTAATGTTAACTGTTAAATAGCAGGTGCTACAACTAGGCAAATGGCACTAACATGAACGGTGAAACAGAAAAAAAGGGTTTGTTTAAAAGTAGGTACTACTGTATGCTAAACCAAACCTCTATAATTTCAAAGGTCTATGCTAAAAACTATACCATATATCCTCAAATTATGGCTAGATTATTTTATTTGCTTAGGCTGCACAAAGCAGAGGACTTTATTTGGGGCAGACATGCACTGGAGACAGGCCGTCTGCGTGTTTCATTGTGAGACATGTAGGCCTACCGGTAGGCTATCAAAATCGAAAGATTTTCAATTTGGTTTGGGATTTAATTAATTTTGGACAGTTTGCTTATATTGCTAAATGTTGTGACTGATGACCACTGAAAGCTCGGGGGTATTTGATGCATCACGATTGCGTTTCATGTAGTTGAAACAGTGTCGGTATTTCCACCTGCTGTTTATTACGAGACAGAGCGCCGCTTTCATTCATTCATTGAATGTGGGTGCTGTAGGCTTATGGAAACCTTATTCAGTAGGCATTAGCCAAGTAGCCTATATTGAGTATTTAGGTAGCCTATGCATGATTTAGCCTACTTTTAATTAAATACGTTGGCTGGAATGCCTCCAATTGTGTTTAAATGTCGTCTCCTGCTTCAGCCTCAGAACGGGGCGGCAAGCGAGTGTGTTGGAAACCCATGGTGTACAACGACTTTTAATTGACAACAATATCAAACCAACTAATCAACAATATAAAATATTAAGAAGAGCTCTTATTTGTTTCAGTTAAATATAATTTCGGGTCATAATTTAAGGATTGTAAGCAACGTTTGCAATATTATTTTGGCTGCCAACACACGTTGCATAAAGACCGCAAGTTTTATCTGCTTTGCGTTCACGGGCTTAGCCTAAAGCCTACTCATTCCATCAAATAGATAAAGACACATGATAGAAACAATACTTTTTTTCTTGTTCTGTTGCTTCTTGATTGCCCTTGCACATAGGCCTAGCCTACACAAAGAGACCAAGAGAGGAGGACTTATGGCTATCGCACCAGTCCGCTCAATTTGCCTGTTTCTGCCAAGGCGGCTATTCAGCTTTCTTTCTTTGATTCTTTAAATGTAAGCCTTTAGCCTATTACTTATTAGGCTATTATTATTATTAGGCTATATCATTTATCATAATCATTATGAAGTTTAGCTACTGCTAAACCCTTCTGCAGAGGTGCTGGCGGAGGTTTGCGCCCGCCGAGTGCTTTCAGTTTTGGACTGCATTTGTGCTCTAACGTCAAATGTAGCCTAACTTAATAACCTAACTTATTTAAATTAACTAGCATTTGAGACTGATTGGGCAATGGGCATTGAACGCTGGTGTATACTTTTCTGCATTAGCCTTATGAAGTTTTGTGTGTTTGTCATGCATTGATACATGTCATTGCGCAACCACTGATTGATTTCTTCTTTTGGTTCGGTGTAGCCTACTTACAAAGTCATAGAACTCACTGTAGCCTACGGAAATGTTTCTGCACATTGGTAGTATTTCCTCCTGTTGAAGAAATATCCACTTTGCTTTGTACTTGCCCTGTTGTCATCCTTTCGGGTGTAAACCCATTTGTGCTGCATCCATGGCAGTCGGCTGCGCTGAACTCGACGACGCCACGGACGTTGCGTATCTTGCGTAAGCTACGCAACCTGCGTGGCAACGTCCTTCGTGCCCATTGGAATCGATAAGGGAATCGTTTGCAAAACTGCCAAGCGATTCCAAGGAATCTAAACATGGGGAACCGGTTCTGAACGAGAACCGGTTTTCGATTCCCATCCCTAGTGTTGATGCGAGAAAGTTTTGCTAATTATAGCGCCCCTAGTGGTCAGAGTACACCAAATTTAGTGTAGGTCCTCAGGATGTGCCCACAAGTCCGCGTACCAAGTTTGGTGTTGATCTGAGAAAGTTTTGCTAATTATAGCACCCCTAGTGGCGCTACAGCAATCATGGATTGGCTGTTAGAGGCGAGCACTTCCGTCAATTGTTCCACAAAGCAATGCAATAAGAAAGCATGGTCTGAAGATGATGTGTGCAAATTTTGGTGAGAATCGGATGAAATTTGAGACCTGTGAAACTGTTTGGAAGTTTTGACCTTGGTCTGTTGGTGGCGCTACAGCAATCATGGAAAAGTCTTGTTAATTGGTGGGTGGGGCCTTGACTTTTGCCTTAATACACTGAGCAATTTTGAGCTTGATAGGTTCAAGCATAGCAGAGATATTTGCATTAATGTTGTTGCTTGGCCCCCAATAAACTCTTTGGGTGTGATTTACCCACAATGCTCAGCTCTCAATCGTCCAAAACACACCGTCGCAGAGACAACTGTGGTTAGGGTGGGCTATATATAGAGAATGAACTAGCAGGATTTTTAACAGTGAGTAAGTCCACTTCTTCCCTTCGGGGACTGCGGCATTGCTAAGATTCACATGGCCTCGGGCTGAGGCACAGCAGCGGACAATCCCGGGTGTCTTACCACCCGGTAGGTGGACAGACGTAGTGGTCATCCAGGAAGTCCATGGGAAAATGTGGGATTATAGCACCCCCCTAGTGGTCAAAACACATGAAATGGGAGTGTGTGTGTCTTTGGGATGTGTTCCCAAGTCTTGATACGTGAAAGCCTTGCTGAGATGTAGGTTCACGTCCTGTGTGGCGGCTTCGCCGCCAATTTGGATTGGCTGTTAGAGGCGAGCACTTCCGTCAATTCTTCCAAAAAGCAATGCAATAAGAAGGCATGGTCTGAAGATGGTGTGTGCACATTTTGGTGAGAATCGGATGAAATTTGTGACCTGTGAAACTTTTTGTAAGTTTTGACCTTGGTCTATTGGTGGCGCTACAGCGTTTGTGGAAAAGTCTTGTTAATTGGTGGGTGGGGCTATACCTTTTGCGTTAATACACTGAGCAAGTTTCAGCTTGATAGGTCTAAGCATTTTAGAGTTATTTGCATTAATGTTGTTGAGAAATTGATGAATTTTGACCTGTTGGTGGCGCTAGAGGTTTGAGGTTAAGAGTCTGTTAATTGGGGAAAGTGGTCATTGGCCATAGAGGAATATGTGTGTGAAATTTCAAAACTTTTTACTGTATGGTTCTATGGCTTCCATAGAGATTTAAGTTTAATGTCTGTGTGGCGGCTTCGCCGCCGATTTTGATTGGCTGTTAAGGGCAAATAATTTTGTCAATTCTTCCAAAAAGCAATGCAATAAGAAGGCATGGTCTGAAGATGGTGTGTGCAAATTTTGGTGAGAATCGGATGAAATGTGTGACCTTTGAAACTTTTTGAAAGTTTTGACCTTGGTCTGTTGGTGGCGCTACAGCGTTAATGGAAAAGTCTTGTTAATTGGTGGGTGGGGCCATACCTTTTGCCTTAATACACTGAGCAAGTTTCAGCTTGATAGGTCTAAGCATTTTAGAGTTATTTGCATTAATGTTGTTGAGAAATTGATGAATTTTGACCTGTTGGTGGCGCTAGAGCTTTGAGGTTAAGAGTCTGTAAGTTGGTGAAAGTTCTTAGAGTTGTGAGTAGAATAAGTGTGCCAAATTTCACAACTTTTTACTGTACGGTTCAGTTCGACCAATCAGAGCTGTGGAATAATACTAATTTGCATGAGTACAATCACTATGGGTTCCTCGCAGCTTCGCTGCTTGGCCCCCAATAATAAGAAAACTAACAATCACAATGGGGTCCTCTCAGCTTCGCTGCTTGGCCCCCAATAAGAAAACTAACAATAACAATAGGTGCCTTCGCAGCTTCGCTGCTTGGCCCCTAATAAAACATTCACAATCGTGAAGGCAATGATGCATAGAAGACGACTAGCTAAATTATTATTAAATCCGGTTAGCATCATTGCTGCAGAAATTTGATTAACACTATAAGCGCCGTGCCTTTCTGACCCACTTATACCTTGAAGCGCCGCGCCCCGGTCATTTGACTGCTTTGACGTCCTACTAGAAGCGCAGTGCTGGTGTGAACTACTTAAAGCACGGCTGAGGGGGTCAACAGACCCTCCTCAGACTGGGACGCTGTTACGTACACATAATGATAGCTAGATGGCGCTTCGTGCACGAATCAAATCGGTTGGTCATAAATTCAGTTTGCACTAAGCCATGTTTCATTTGTGTCAGACCATGTTGATAGTCTGTGGTTGTTTCATTATGACATACAGCACGTTTGAGTTATCTGTTCATTTATTTGTGTTGATTTGTGTTGTTTGAGGTAAAAACTCTGGAAGAGTTCTTGAACAAACCTTAAAGGGACACTTCACCGATTAGCATTAAGCTTTGTATCTTTAGAAAACCAGTCATGTTTTTGAATGGCCGTGCAACATTCCCTCAGTTTGCCTTGAGACGGGAGAAATACGGTTTTCAATGTTGGACTTTCTGCTTTCAATGATGTAAAAATCGTCATTTTACATCTTTGAAAGCAGGAAGTCCTATATCTTTGTCGAGTAGATGAAACTACAAACACTTTCCTCATTTTTCCAAAAGGGGGCGCTAGCCGTGGGACTTCACTTGCAGAAACTAAAATATATAGCCGCCATCTTTTTTGGAAGCTATAGGCTCCCGGTCTGTGGAGAAAGCTGATAAGTAATAGTTATGTGTAGTTTTAATTAGAATTTGTATTTAGTTTCATATTAAGTACCGGTTTCGTCGACATTCCAGATATCCTTTCCGGTGAACTGGTGCCTGTCCAGGACGGTTCGTAGGTTCTGGTAAAAGGCTTCAACATTGTTTTTATTGAAGCTCGCCAGGCGCTGATTACTGGTGGCCTCTGGACGGCGAAGGGAGAGGCTGCCACTCCTCTCCAGGAAGGACGTGAATCAGTCCTTCCCAGCCATCCCTTTACTCGCCCAGGACATGGGGAAAGGGCATTTATAATGGGCTGCTAGCTCGTAGGCGAATTTTTGTACCTGCAGGGGTCATAAGTTATGTTCGTTGAAACATTTTTTAACATTCTGTGATCATGTGTTATATATATAATTATTTATTCATATTTATAATAAATGTACTTATTCATATTTATGTATTGTCATGAATTTATTTATTTTCATTAATATTTATATGCATAACATTCATATGTTCATTAATATTTATGTGCATAACATTCATGTGTGCCTCATAAGACCTGTGTTGTCCAAATACTAACCTCCTTAGGGGTCAGCCCAAAGTAAATGGCAGCTGCCCTCTTCAGGTACTCCCTGAACTTTACCTCCTGCTCTGTGGTAAACACCCTATTATGTGGGTTGTAGCCTGGGCACCTCGCTGATTCTCTGCCCTCCTCTGCCCTCCTCTTTATAAAACGTGACAGCGTCACATGGCTGATGTTGTTGACCAATGCTGCCTGCCTTACTGAGCTGCCTTTCTCCACCTCTCTGCATGCCCTAGCATACACCTCTTGGGGTACAAGTCCCCGGGAGGTAGTTATTTTACGGATGCGAGGCATTATCTCTCTTGTTCTCTTGTAGTTAATCTGTTAAGTTATGTCAAACACGTTTTGTTCATTAAACATGTTTTATTAGTTAAAAGCATGTGTTACTCATTACAAAATATTGTATCAGTTCGCTGCTGTATACAGGTTTCAGCGCACAATGTGACTGCTTTTACGCATTGAAAGGTGCTGGACGATCGTAACAGACGTTTCAATCGTCCCGACAGTGCTAACTGACACTTAAACATATTTTGCTTCTAAACCTCAAAACGCTGCCATTTCACACTTTCAGACATGTTTAAGTAATGATTCGTCTCTCGTATGGTCATATTATCATTGCATGAAACAATAAACACAAGTTGTGATCACAAAAAAATTACCGCACGTAAGATTTTACTTACCGATGTCAAAAACAGGTTCGCGGGGATAACTTTTGAATTCGATGACGTCATGGCACGAGATTTCCCGGGGTTGGTAAGTCTTGCGTGTTGAACGTACTGACGACATATGACGTTTCAGATGTGCATGGTTTGCGAGGAAATCGCTGTGTTACTTTCGTCCCGTGTTTCAATCGACCCAGCGCTCCCCTACTCAATAGACCCAGGTTCAATCCCCTGTAGCTTACATTGATTGAATTCATTGACCCTTTTTCCAGGACGACGAACAATTATTTTTCGTTAATGGTAAACATATTGTGATTCATCTGTTTATTTCAGATAGTTTGTTATTAAAAACCATTAACAAAAAATAATTGTTCGTCGAAAAACGGTCATTGAATTCAGTCAATGTAAGCTAGCCTACTTCACTTTGTGGTGAGTGTGAGGTTTTAAAGGATGAAAAAGGTAATGTCCGCAACACTGATAATTGCTCCCGGTTTAATGAGAAAAATGCAACGTTTCGACCCTACTGGGTCTTCATCAGAAGACCCAGTAGGGTCGAAACGTTGCATTTTTTTCATTAAACCGGGAGCGATTATCAGTGTTGCGGACATTACCTTTTTTTCCACACACACACACACACACACACACACATCCAAACACACACACTCACACATGCACACACTCATTTATATACACATGAGCTGCAAGAGTAGGAGATATATGCATAACAATTGCACAAAAAGGAGATGTAGGCAAGTTGACAAGCGTAATTTATTTTTGTGCAGAACTGAGCGCCGGTCATATTGTGTACCGCTATACGGTGCATCTAGTTATTACAGTAATGCTAGTGGTAGCCTATCCCCCCCCAGACACACACACACACACACACACACCAACCGTCGTTTCCTGTCGTCGGTTCCCTTCTATTTTTCAGATCAAATGTGGCAACCCCAGCTGCCACCAGTTACACTTTGAGGATGAAGGCAGGTGCTGTAAGATCATTAGTACTGATTCAATGAGGCACATCAATGGGCCACAATCATTGTCTGGCAGATGTGTAAATTGAGGCTGTCTCCCAGACGGAACTATGCTTAGCAGGCACACGTTGAGGGTGTCCGCCTGTTGCCTGATGTCTGCTTCGCTGCCATGTGCCTAGAGTTGAGATCGGGTCCAAGAAAGTCCGGCCTCTGAGTGTGCAGGAGAGAGCACTCCGACCAGTTTGCTTGTTAGCTAAGCCAGCTGAGGTGACAGAGAGTGACCACCAGGAGGGGCTCTAGGAGCATGGGTGAGCTAAGCCAGTCTCACTGTTATACACTGTTCAGGATTTGATGCTGAGTTATACATCAGTTACATGTAGGTCCGGTCGAGCAATCTGTTCATTTTTGATTGGGCAAGAGGCATTCTATGAGCCATCATGTGTGGCGATATGCCAGCACAACACCACTTAAGACATTTAACTGCAGTTAGTAGGCCTAATCACTGGGTGAAGGATACATTGTAACTGTTAAAACTACACCAACAGTCCGTTCATTCATAAAAAGTGTCAGCGAGAGAAATGAACTAACTCGCGAATTAAGCCATATGGCAGACAGCGTCATTTTCTTAGATGTACTGCAATGCGGTACGAAATATGACCGTCACTCAGTCCTGCACATTCTCTCCTTAAAAATGTCAGTTTTTTTCTACTTCATCCCCTACTGCAACTTTTATGTATGTAAATGAGTGTGTAACTGCTTGTGCTTGCTTTTGTGTATGTGTGCTTATCTGTCTGTGAGAAGTGCAGGAGTGGAGTGGCAACCGGGGACCAAATGAAATGTTTCTGTAAAAGTCTACTGGGGCTATATGCCCACCAAGTTTCATATGCCCCGGTGTTATGGTGTCCCGGGAATCGTTGACCAAAACTTCAGGAAGAAGATGAAGGGGAAAAAAGAAGAAGAAAAAAAAAACTTTGACAATCCCAATTAGTTCCCTTTAATTGCCTTTGTCCTCGTAGCTACGGCCGAATTACAGCCGTGGCAATATCCTTTACCAACCCCATTCCCACTTGTGTCATATTGCTTGAATCATTCTGCATGGTGTTTGTTTCAAATAGGCATTCAGAAGCCAAGTGGGTCTGAGACCACCATCTTCTTTCAACATAATAAAATATCCATTGATAAAGCCACTTCTGTCTGTCCACTGGGAACAGGTGATGGTGGTATTTGCCGTCATGATAAAGAAAAATGTACATTTCAAATATACACGTAAGTGCCAATACATGTATATTCTTCTCACATACTGTAAGTAGTGAGTAGAGTCTTTCAGGAATGTGTCAGTCTTGGCTGGCTTCTCTCTCTCTCTCTCTCTCTCTCTCTCTCTCTCTCTCTCTCTCTCTCTCTCTCTCTCTCTCTCTCTCACACACACACACCATAAAGAAAATCTGAAGATTTCTGGGGAGTGCAACCTCAAAAATGATTTAGTAAACACTTTAAACAACATATAGCCGTGCAGCGTACTGTAGGTAGAACAATAGAAATCTCTTCAAATAAATAATTTATTTACAATCTTGCAGGAATAAAAGAAGATGAAGTACAAACAAGGGCAGTGGGGGTGTCTTGAAAAGGTATGCTCTTTTTTTCCTAATGTGAAGCTTTTCCTATATTGTTTGATGTTCTTGTTCAAGCAACAAGTTTTGAAAAGAAATGCTATGTGTGTATATATTAGAACGGCCTTTTTTATACATCACACCCAAGATAATGCAGATAATAATGATCAAGGACAGCACAACTGTAACTACAACCCATGGGGAGACATCAGTCTTGGTTGAAAACACCCCAGATCTGTGGAAAAGAGATGATGTACAATGTAATATCAACATCAATTCAATCACATCAATTGATTAGCTCCCAAACTGTTCTTCTCTAGGGTTGTTTTTATCACTTTATATTTGAACTTATTGGAATCATATTGCATATTGGAGGCTCTCACTGAATTAAGTTGGTTTGGTGAGGTGGTATGTTGGTGTGCTTTTGGTAAATAAGGTTCCACAGGAATCAGAATCCATTGGGTCACTTACCTGTCAGCATTGCCTGTAGTCTTGACTTGGTGATCTCTGTGGAGATGAATGATAAATATACATTATTGAGGTTCAATGAAAATTTGATAAACATTAATAGTGAAAGAAAATAGTGTGGATAGGCATTTCAGTGGCATACCCAGTTCTTGCGGTAGCTGGACTGAGGGTAGTGCTAGGGAGCATACGTAGGTATCAAAATAGTTTCATTATTACGAAAGACCTTCATGGAAGCATGACAAAGCACTGAATATCTACAGTACCATAAACAGCCTTTCTCAGGCAGCCCTGGTCCCTTGGTCATAAGTTACTTCACTATAACCATTGTTAATGTTACAGAAAAGCTAAGTTACAAACATCCTGTACAATCATCAATGCACAAATATTGTTATACAGTTCAGTATAAATAATTACACGATTATGAATTAACATTTATCCATTACATTCAACATCATTGTTTCACCACGTAATACTCCAGAATGCATTGGATCACTTACTTGTCAGGAGGTGTTACCTCAGGGTTGCCTGAGGTTATGACGAAATGTTCTCTGTGGAGATGAAAGATAAACACATTTCTGAGGTTTAATTAAAAATTTAAAAATTTAAAAATGCCCATTGTGACACAAAGTAGTGTGAATAGTGTTATAGCCGGCTCACGGCACAATACAGAAGAGACGGATTCCAATCACATTCCAGACAGATTCCCATCATAAATCATATTTATCTAAAGTAAGCTAGAATAAAGAAAATGTCTAGGGGGGTGGAAATTAAGTGTATGGATGCATGTCGGTCATATGTAAGTGAGTAGAAGTGGTGTGCAGTGCGGGGTGTCCAAAATATGTCTAGGTATGATGGAAGGACAGAGAGAGAGAGCGATACAAAGGATGATGATGGCTTACATGCCTACACCAGCGCCAGGGGAGGCCGATATCCCTTAATTAGTCTCCCCATTGCAAGTCGGCTACCTGCCCGTTCGGCCACAATGGAAAACAGCAAGCGGCCCGTAGTGTGAGAGGGGCGTCACAACACAATAGGTATTACAATATAAAATGTTTTAGTGTCATACCTGGTGGTTGATGCAGTTGTCCTGGGGGTGGTGCCAGGGTATAGAGTATAAAGAAAGGACCTGTATGGGAGTTTAACACAAGATTGAGCATCTACCGTAAATAACTTTTTCAAGCAAAGGACCCAAGTTCCTAGTCCCCTACAGCAGTTACAAATGGGCCTGTCATAAAAATACTGTACACACATGCTGTCCTCTAAATTACCTGTTCATCACATGTATTCTTTACATTGAACATGATTCAGTTCATTGGCACGTTACAGTCAAAAGGTACTAATTTCATCAAATGCCAGTTTGTTTGATCTTACAGAGTTGTACACGGGACTTCATCATCATCATCATAATCATCATCATCATCATCGTTTTGCACAGGTAAGTTCTTCACTGAGATGTTGGGGCATGGAAGTGAGTTCAGGTAGCTTAATTTGGAGATGTCTACAAACAAATACATCAACTATTGCTTGTGGAATTTACATATACAGTACAGTGCATGTCAATCAACATGGTAAGCAAAGAATGATTACAAAGATCACACAAGCACAG
This sequence comes from Sardina pilchardus, assembly GCF_963854185.1. Taxonomy (NCBI): domain Eukaryota; kingdom Metazoa; phylum Chordata; class Actinopteri; order Clupeiformes; family Clupeidae; genus Sardina; species Sardina pilchardus. The sequence goes on from NC_084999.1 coordinate 20,561,686, forward strand.
AAAACATTTTAACAGTGTTATTTTAAATTACTCTAGACATCATTTCCCTCACTAGAGATTTCTCTTAGCCAAGACCAAACCAGTCTTTGTTATTGAGACCAAAAATTTGACCAAAACCAACCTTGTATAGAGATGAGGAAGAAAACGTTCCCTCCTTTCAGAAATGTTCTGGATTTGAGAATAGTAGCAGACATGAAAGCGCTATCACCTGTGCCGTCATTAGCATAAACATCTTCTGAGCTGTCATCTGTTTGCAGAGTTCCATATTTTCTTGGCCTATGAAAGAATTCTGGATTTGTGGGGGAGAGAATATTCACTTTTTGGTTTTGATGTTTGTGTGAAGAACAAGTTTCATTACTGAGTTTTAAGATCATTGCTCCCAAATTGAGCTCACCTTCAAGGTCTTGTGATGAACTTGTAGTTATACTTCTTTGTTTGGACATACGCTTTTGAATGTGAGGGTTCTGGTCCAGTAAAGTAACAGTTACTTGCCTTGAGTCACAAGGCCACTGCAGTGTATAGTCATTGATCCCTGAAACTAGTCGTACAAATACTCCAAAATAATCTTTGTTCAGTCGTATCAATATCTGGTACCTATATCCATCTTCAGAGTAGTACTTTGGGCTGAAAATAAATGAGTTGTTCGCACTAATGTTTAATTTTTCCTCAAAGTTATTGATCTGCCATGTGTGATGGGGGCATTCCGTTTCTGACAGGTTGATGTCATCCACAGAGAAGCCACCTTTGGAGGACCCCCCTCCTTTTATGGCCTCAAACTCCACCTGGAAGCTCTTTGTGGCGTTCAGAGGAACATGATGGAGCTGCCAGTAGTCGGCTGAAGAACCTGGAAGTGAAAGAAGTGAACTACAGCATGTCTCATAGAAAATCTCAAAATAGCAATGGCACAGTAATACCTGCACGCTGTAGTTTGTGGTTAAGAGTAAAAGCAATTACTGCATTTGCAAAGGCATTTTGCATTTCATTCAGACCTGTATGGATTAAAGTTCTGTTATCCAGAACTAAGTACCTTGTATCCGACTCATAAGTCTGCGAGTCCCCTTCACGTCATCAACACCATCAAACTCTCTTATCCAGATGTTGAGTTGGTCAGACCAACTCCCACTGTGGTAGTAGAATAACTCAAGGCACTGGACCTTGCAGCTTCTTCTGGGGGTCATCCTCCTGGTTTGTAGTCTGGCTGAATGTTCCACTCTGCCTCTCTTGGTGCTGAAGTGCATGAAGAAGCCTGTGCCTGAAAATACAGAATGAACACACAAATGTAATAGAATAGCTACAAACAATACTGTATATACTCTGTTTTGAATATGAGATGTTTAAACAAGAAGACCTTAAAGGCGAGCGGCTGCAACTCTAGGCCTACACACACAGGTTTAACTTTTGCATCAATTTGTTTTTGCACAGTAATATAGAACGCAAAGTCATCAATGTGAAGGGTCCAGTAAATCAGGTTTCTATGGTCAAGTATACTTCTGTATGAAATTTGAACTCTGCATTTATCCCATCCGAGAATTAGTGAGCACACAGTGAACACAAAATGAGGTGAAACACACACTAACCCAGAGCAGTGAGCTGCCTAGCTAGCTGTGAGCTGCTGGGGAGCAGTGAGGGGTTAGGTGCCTTGCCCAAGGGCACTTAAGCCGTGGATGTGGGCATTGGAGAGCAGTGCTCAAACACTTCTCCCAGCCACATGTTCCCTACTGGTCGGGGATCAAACCTGCAACTCTCCAGTTACAAGCCCCAAGCTCTAACCAGTAGGCCATGGCTGGATTATAAAATGGCATTGAACGCAAAGATTATTTAAAGGTGAGCTATTCAAGTTTTTTAGCTTAATTTACCATAACTGATCAGCTTTGGAGTCATTGGAATGGTTATTTGACTTATTCCGGGTTGAATAATGTCTGTCTCAAATCCCCCCAGCGCCTGTGAGTGGAAAACCACGCTTGCAAGTTTGTGCCACCGGGCCAGTGGCATGACAAACAGAGAGTTTCGCGTTCATGCTCATGAAAAGGCAGACTGACCGATTGAGGAGTGTTGTAAAATATACACGCTAAAGCTGTAGGGGAAGCTCTGCAGAAAAACATGTAAGCGTAAAACGAGAAAACAGCGAAGAAATCGGCAAACCTGCATAGTTCCTCTTTAAGGACTGAAACCATTGTTTCAGAATAATCAGTTAATAATACCATGACAATGTATTGCTTCTGATTGGTTTTCATGTGTGATCTCACATATGATAAGAAGTGGCTCATTTACATACAGTTTGCAGGAAATTTACAATAGGCTACATGGATTAGCCCAGACATCTCACCCTGGGAGTCCATGTCCAGGTGTGTGTGGTCAGACTGTGGACCTCCCGCTACTCGTCTCTCTCTTTTCCATCCTTGTGATCTTCTGAAGCACACCCTCATGTCACACATGCTCTCGTCATCATCAAAGCTGCAGTGGTCCAGGAAGGAGATGGACTCATCTGTGAGCATAGTGTTTTGCAGTAATCAATCTTTTGTTTCATTTTATTATATCTAACTCTGAATGTTTCCATCAAGCACAAGCGTTTCAAGATGATCTCTCAAATTTGATGAGGAGCAAATGTATAGTGACACACATAACTTACTGCATCTATAGAACTTGTTGAGCTCTTCTACATCATAATGACTCATATCCAGTCTCTGTCCAATCACATCTTGGAACTCAGGTAGTTTTGTGATGATGGTTAATCCGTTGCCATTGGTGAAGGCATCTTTGGGGTAGTGCATGACTGAGAAGTAGTCATATGGGGTGTCCATGGTGCTGTTTGTGGTATTGGTGCTAATTTCAAATTGGCTCTCCTCCCCTGAAAATAATGAAATGATATTGCTGAAGCCTCGAACCTAAAATGACTTAAGATGGAAATCAATCTACAGTATTGTGTGACTTATGTTGTTTATGTTGTTAATCTCTTATGTTGTAAAATCCCAATTAAATATGGATCTACTGTATTACTGACCTTCTTCGATGTTTTCCCAGTTGATTGAGATGTAACTGTCACGGTCATATCTTGACTGCTCATGCCAGAAGCCCAAAGTGTGCATGAGTTCATGCTCTACGGTTCCCACATTATCACAGCCAGAGCCGAGGGCGAGTTCCTGTTCCATTTTAGGCTGTCTTCCTACCTCAGACCAGCATCTGCATCATAATATGCTATTAAATTATTATATGGAATGGTCTACACAGTGTGCAATATGGCATATAATATGAAAAATGGCACGTGTGGTGAGTGGCATATTTATAAACCATGTTATGCAAACAAATATGTAAGGACCTACCCTAGACCCCACTTCAGTGTAACATATTGTTCAGACCCTTGCCGGGGCTGAAAATCAATGCAGGTCTTGAGCCTGAATTGCTCAAAGGCTTTGAGGATGACTCCTTTGGCATTCATGTCTGAATGTTAACACAAAGTTGAACACATTTAGAGAGAAAAAAAAGTGCAGGAAGCAGGTCATCTTGTGTGTGTTTTATTGATGTGTTTACCCAACAAGAATCCGAAATCATATGAGACAGGCAATGGCCAGCGGTACTGTTCACCTCTAATGGACCTCTTCTGCCTTGTCTGAAGACCATACAGAACTGTCATTTTAGGTCAATGCACCCCCCCCCCCCCCACACACACACACACACACACAGACACACAGACAGACAGACACACACACACACACACATATATATAAAATGATTAACTCACTGTCTTGATGTCCCCTTCAACAAGGTGTAAATCTGGTCAAAATGATAGGAATTTCAGTTAATTTCCGATGTTATTCAATATGTTACTGTGCTACAAGTGTTTTTCTTGTGTTCATGTATTTTTTATTTAGCTTTTATACCTTTATTTATCTCTGTGATATCCAGATTTCCATTTGATTCTGTAAGGATAACACCATGTTATACAGTAACAGTTAGAGCAGTTAGATCCAGTCCAACTATTAATTTCTGATTGGACGAGAGGTATTCCATGAGTCATCACGAGTGGGGGTAGCACAACCCCACTCAAATCTTTTAACGCTAGTAGTCACCCTCCTCATATTGCACTGAATTATCCAACACGAACATTCCATTCATTCATAGCGAGAGCAGCAATTTCATAACGTCAGCTTGGAGTGAGAAAAATGCAAAGTAGTGTAAGTGTCTGGCAGACAGGTAGTATAGATGAGCTCAGGTGTGTTTTTTGTTTACGAAACTTACGTTGTTAGATTTAATAGTTCTTGTTTCTCACTAACCCTAACAAAATATAAGGGTAGGCCTACACACCAGAGACAAAGAATCTCCCACAGTAATGTATGGGGTTAGACTGTAATGCAAATATGGCAGTCGTCTAGACATTTGCTGCACCTTCCGCGGGACTGCCGCAACCGCTCCAGACAACTGCATTACCCTATCCCACCCTATAGTATCTATTTATTTGCAAATACACAAACTGTATTTGTTTTTATGCATAGCCCCACTTGTTCTGTATGCTTATTCTCATTCGTTTTATGTTATTGTTGAGTGTTGTACTTGAGAGCAAAGATTAACCGGAGTGAAATTCCTTGTTTGCAAATGCAAACCGGGCCTATAAAGCTGATTTAAAACTGATCCAAAAACCGTCTGGATTGACCACTGAAACATTTAATTAATACATTTATTCTATTCCAAACAGGAATTTAAAAATGATCACGGCCGAAACGGTCTGAATTGACCATTGATTTGCATACAATCCGTTCATAAAACTCAGAAGCATTTAAACATTTGACTGATCATAACATTTGCAGAACATCATGTAGAAGATGGTATGGTAAAAAATGCTAACAGTTTCCTTCCATTATTCACAATTTCCTTAAAGTATAATTCTTCTTTTTCCAGTAAATAGCAAGGTATTTCCTGCCATAGTTAGCTGATGATTCATGCCCTCCAAACTGGGACATACTGTAAGTGTTGAATTACCGGTTTGGTGACATAACTGTCCTATAGCAGATAGTGGATGGGGATACAGAGAGTAGGTTGGGATGGGCAGGGCCGGTTCTCCCTATACGCACACTACGCAAGTTGCCTAGGGCCCCGCAAGTAAATGAAGGCCCCCTCCTCTGTCTTCCCTTGAGCCAAGTTAGTGACAGACAGGTTGGTATATGCAGACACAGCGACAGTGTTTCATAAGCTACATTACAAGAAGATGAACGTGAATCGGAAAAAAGAAGAAACTTAACGAGAATGAAAAGCAGGAACAGCAGTCGGGTAAACTTGCGTTCGTCTCATGGTTTGATGTCTACACACATCTCTCCAGCGCGTGTTGCTGACCTAGCTTACTGTAGGTCGACCACACAAGGAAGTGAATCGCCTGAATCTGAAGTGAATCTGTCTGCGGTTTGCTTGCCAGCCTTTCCCAGTCATGGCAAAGTTGTGATAATGTATAATCCCACGTACCGTTTTTGAATGCGGCGACTGGCTACATTAAAAGAAGAAGATAAAAACCCGCTTCTTTAAATGCGCTCATAATTACGTGCAGCTCGGGATGAAACAGTTTTTCAGCAGACACATGCGAGAACAGGTCGAAACGAATCTGTGATTTCACTCTTCCCATACTATAAATTTTAAATAAATGGGTTTACAATATTTTAGTCGAGCTTTAGTTGGTTTAGATACCCTACAATTGAACGTATGCAAAATGGAAAGTAGCCTTTAGGCCTATTAACTTTGATTCGCTGTGCCACATGGGCAATAGATACATATCGTAAATTAGACATATGAAGTATAACAATTATTGTTTAAAATAGTCTATGTTTGAAAAAATATTGAAGGGAATCAGGGGAGCCAGTTCAGTAGCTATGTCTTTGGCTCGTAGCCTATAGACACACAGGTGAAGAACGGTCTAGACTCTTACAAAAAAGAACTGCATAACTTCACGTGTCAAACCACACATTTCTGAGTATCAAAACCGTAGTTTTATTGCCTATTTATAGCCTACATTATATTTACATTTGCTGTGAAGGTCCTTTATGGGGAAAAACATTATATTTGGTAATTTCTGTTTTGGAATGATTGTATTAGGAGCACTGTTATGTCACATAATATACATTAAATATATATATATATATATATATATATATATATATATATATATTTAAATGGTTAGCCTATATTTTGGCCCTCAGAGTTCAGGTAGTAAGGAGGGCCCCTTAGCAGGATTTTGCCTAGGGCCCCATGGAGGTCTGAACCGGCACTGGGGATGGGAATCCCCTGGTATCCAAGATGATTCTTGGGTCACAATGCAATTGTTTAGTTTAGTTTAGTTTAGTTTATTTGGTTTATTTAAAGCAGGGACCATGTACAAGGTTCATTAGTTACATACAGTAAAGAGATGACTTTTACCAGATTATAGCTAACAGCTCATTTTCATCCGCCTTGTGCAAATGCGTAGGTTTGGTTTGAGCTTTGGTGGGGGTGCACTGCAGTACAAAATGGCTAATTATTTGCTAATCCAAATGGCAATCAGATGACCAAAACTCAAAGGTCAATCAAAGATGTGGGTGGCTGTTCTCTCTTGTAGGAGGAAGGTTACGCAAGCCTGATACAGAGCAGAGGGACATTGAGGAACTGGAGTGGCGTAAAAGCGTAATCATTTTTATACTGCAGACAGGGGTACTTGGAAGTATCAATCAATTTAGTGTGGGATATCTCCTGCTCAGACCACAAAAATATTAACAGTAAATTTGGCTCAAAATAAGCCAATCAACAGAACACTTCCATAAGCCTAAACCGTAGGCCTACCACTTCCATAAACCTAAACCATAGGCATACCACTTCCATAAACCTAACCCAAAGGCCTACCTAAGGACCACTGATGATAGTATACTAATGGCGATGATCACATGAAGTGAGACTGTCACAGATAGGCCTACTCAATAGATAATACTGCACTGCAGTATAAGTTTGCTAATTACTCAGAGAAGTAGCCTACTCAAAAGTGCGTCAATTTCTTTTCTTGCCCGACATCCTCAAATTGACAGCCATAGGGAAGCCAAAAATGTAGAATCAAGAGCAAACTGGGAGCTAAGCCGATCAAAAATTAGACCTGTCCCAAAGACATTACAGTGAGGCAATACCAAAGTGGGAAATTATTTAACCCTTTGTATATCCTACTGCACAAGGCGCTTTGTTTGTTTCAACCTGAATATTGGTGGGGACATTTCAGTCGTCATTTGATATTGGTGTGGACACGTCCTTCGGTCCCCCAAATCTATGTCCATGCTTAATTAACATGTCATCTCTAGGACTGGACACATGACAAGTATCAAATGCAACATCACAACCATTATGCTTTGGCTTAATACTTTAACTCACCTTGAACCCTGGGCTGAGGCTGAAAAATAGGGGTTGTCTGTTCATTATGTTTGTACATCTAATGATAGCAGTCATTAAATCATATAACCTCAAACAAAACATTGAAATCACATTTTCCTTTGAGGTTTCGTGATACTAACCAGTGATAAAGTTCTCCAGGACAGAAAGCTCACCAAGAACAGAACATGTAACAGGCAGGCCATTTGACCTATACAGTGAAGAATAATATCTGTATTACGTATAATGAAACTGGTATAATGGAAAGAAATAGAATTTACAAACAGCATAACCATAGAACTGTTTTTGCTTTTGACTACTTTTGACAGCCCTTGATTGTTTTTTTGTTGTTGTTGTTGTTTGTTTGTTTTGAACTTCTGTATTTTGGAGATTCATTTTATGAAGTTAAGTCTTGCTCCTAAATGTTCTGAAAAGTGTGAAGTGGTTTAGACATAAAATTGAAATACCTTACTGACGTGTTGGGTGATCCCTTGACAAAATGTGCTGGTCCCGGCAAACGGCAGGCACGCTATTGAAACTGCACTCAGCTTAGTTCCACTTTTGTTATAGTTTGTGTCATGTCACCATGCGTAACCTACCTTATCATTCTCATCTTTTGATGTGCCTGCCATACAACTCAGGGCTCAGAGTCATTCCAAACTCATTGTCATGGATACATACAGTAGTTAAAGGTGCATTTGTGTTGGCAAGGAATACTGAATAAATAAATGATGTCCATCATTAGTGCATGAGTTTAAAATATTATTGTATCATTTATTAAGTATTAAAAACTAATTCGAACATATTTTAGACATAGACTTATTTACTACGAACAGACAATGTATAACATGTATATATAACACACATAGTATGTGCTTTACAAGGTTTACTGATGATACTTACAGTAAAGAAGGAACTGTCAGAGTCTAATAGTGTGCAGTCATTGTAGACTGTTACTATTTTTTTTTTCAATCTTTTATATCTGAGCCATTAACAAAAGCATTGGTGAAATAGGCCTACTGGATTTCCCCCATTAATATCCTGTTCATAAACAGCTTTGAGTTTCAGGTAAAGCATGTGTCAACCTGTTTTGCAACTACCCTGGCCATGCCCGCCTGTGTCCACTGACTCATTTTCATTTCACAGAGATACTAGTCTGGCTTTTCCCAATGTGCCAATCAGCAACAAGGGGGGTGTGGGGAAAGTGGCTGTGGTAAACCTGTGCCTGCATACATATACTGAATATGAAAAAATCTGTAGCTGTAAGAATGTGCACATTTATACAGCAAAGGAAAACACATTATAGCCTGAATGCTGATGCAGTTTATTTTCAGTTTGTAAAGGTTAGGTGAAGTGAGGAAATTACGTTAGCTATCCCTGATCGATGTGACTGGTTAGGCTGGGCAAATACCTCAAAAGACAATGCAAAGTGTACTGTATGTCTATTACAAAACATTCCCCAGTGGAGGGTACCCAGACTCTTTTCATGAAATTATATAAAGTAGTCAGTCTAAATACCTGTTCTACCATGAATAACAAACCCAACAGTCCCATATTTATTTTAATGATAGTACATCTTTCATTTCTGTCTGGCCACAATCAGATATTGCTGTGTTGGAAAGTGAAGTAAAATGTTTTCAGATAAACATAGGTTAGGTTATGGAACAAATCAGGCAAATTTGGTGGCTGTTGATGCAGGTAATGAAAGTTATGGTAAGGCCACAGCTTCAGTTTCAACTTCACAATATAAACGGCGCTATTGTTTAATTTATTTTACCAGAGTGATTGCTAGAAGCATGTGTTCCACTCTTCATGGAGGATACAGTGGCAACTGATATAGCATAGCATGATATAGTAGGCTTAAGCTCACTAAATGGCATTTACTGTTGAATCACTTGAAAGAATTATCAATTATCTGTTACACTGCTGTCATGAACCCAAACATTGTTTTGTTTAAATTAACATTGATGTGAAGATCACCTTTGAATTAATGTGACGATAGACCACTACTTGGCAATAAACCCACAGAGGATAGTTTGTCCAAAAAATGCAGCATATTTCCATGGTTTCACCACAGTATTCTTCTTCCAGTAAATGGCAAGGCATTTACGGTCATAACCATCTGATGGTTCATGCTCTCAAAACGAAGACGTACGTGTTGAATTACCGGTTCCGTAACATACAGTCAGGAACCAGGGACTTTTTGGTTGCAGTTACTACCTTTTGCCACTAGATGTCCTCATTTGTACCTTTTGGAACCTTTTCTAGTTGAACATTGCCTTTCACTCCTGAGACCTGGGTTCAAATCTCTTTACGGGGCTGGCTTGTGATAAACTATGTTTTAATGCTTCAGGTGGACAGAGATCCAGTATAATGGGATGGGATGGGTTACCCAGGTGATTCTTGGGTCACATTGCAATTCAGTTTGTGTGCAATTCAGATTATTTACTTACTTACTTAGGCCCATCGCTCCCAATGGAGCAAAGGCCATCTACAACTTTTCTCCATCCAACACGGTTTTGGGCTGTCCTTTCTGCCTCTCCCCAGCTGGTTCCCAACCTCTTCAGTTCTGCCTCGGAGTCCCGCCTCCAGGTGTTTTTAGGCCGTCCCCTCTTCCGCTTCCCCTGTGGGTTCCAGGTCAAGGCTTGGCGTGTGATGCTATTTGCTGGTTTCCTAAGGGTGTGCCCGATCCAACCCCACTTTCTTCGTAGTATTTGTTTCTCCACTGGCTCCTGCTTCCCTTTCCTCCAGAGTTCCTCATTACTGATTTTGTTTGGCCACCAAATCCTAAAGATCCTCTTCAGGCAGCTGTTAATGAATGTTTGGATCCTTTGCAAGGTCTTCTTCGTCATCCTCCACGTCTCCGAGCCATAGAGAAGGACAGATTTGATGTTGGAATTGAAGATCCTCACTTTGGTTGTCATGGCTATTTCCTTAGAGGACCAAATGTTCTTCAGGATGATGAAAGCTGCTCTTGCTTTCCCAATTCTGGCTGCTACGTCCTTGTCGGTGCCACCCTGTTTATCCACTATACTGCCGAGGTAGGTGAAGGAGTCCACTTCTTGGATATTTTCATCTTCTATTGATATTGGATTGTTAGTTGAGTTGTTGATTCTCATTATGTTGGTCTTCTTCTTATTTATCCTTAACCCTACCCCTAGAGATGTATCTGCCAGCTTGGTGGTCTTTTCCTGCATCTGTTTGTGGCTGTGTGCCAGTAGAGCCAGGTCGTCTGCAAAGTCAATGTCATCCAGTTGCGTCCACAGGGTCCACTGTATGCCGTTCTTCTTTCCTGCCGTTGTGATCCTCATGATCCAGTCAATAACCAGTAGAAACATGAAAGGTGATAGGAGGCATCCTTGCCGTACTCCAGTCTTGATCTCAAAGCTGTCTGACACTTGGCCTGCATGTAGCACCTTGCATGTCATCCCCTGGTAGGTTTTTTGGATCAGGCTGATGATCTTCTCTGGTATTCCATAATGTCGCAGTAGCTTCCATAGTGTCTCCCTGTCCACGCTGTCAAAGGCTTTTTCATAGTCTATGAAATTTATATACAGGCCAGAGTTCCATTCAATGGATTGTTCCACAATGATGCGGAGAGTACAAATCTGGTCCGTGCAGGATCTATTGCTCCGGAATCCGGCTTGCTGGTCTCGCAGGATGGGGTCCACTGCTTTACTCATCCTGTCCAGTAGAATCCGGTTGAGAACTTTACCCGGAACTGAAAGCAGAGTTATACCTCTGTAATTGCTGCAGTTGGTAAGATCGCCCTTTTTTGGTATTTTAATGAGGATTCCCTCTTTCCAATCTTTGGGAATGTTCTCTTCCTCCCATATCTGTGCTGTGCAGCATATCAACCGCAGTCTTTATGTCGGCTTTGATAGCTTCGGCTGGTATACTATCTGGTCCTGGAGATTTTCCATCCTTCATGGACATGATTGCTTTCTTGATCTCCGCTTTGCTAGGCTTATGAGAATTTATTGGCAGTGCTGTTTCCGCTGGTGTAATGTCTGGTGGCTTGGCTGGAATAGGTTGATTCAGTAGCTCGGTAAAGTGTTCCGCCCATCTTCTTCGCTGGTCTTCATATGTTGTGAGTGGATTTCCATGTTTGTCCTTTACTGGTTTGTCTGTCTGTTGAAATTTGCCTGCCAGCTTTTTAGTGATCATATAGAGGTCTTTCAGGTTGCCTTGACCTGCCGCCATTTCTGCTTGTTTTGCGAGATTGTTTATGTGATCCCTTTTGTCCCTCCTAATACTTCTCCTCACCTCTTTATTGGCTTGTGTGTAGTTGTTCTGTGCCCTTACTTTTGCAGATCTTGTTAGGGCCCGAGCACCGAGGTGCGGCCACTGAAAGTGGCTGCACCGTAGGTGCAAGGCCCTATTGTTTTTGCTCAGATTATTCTTATTCTCTTTTCCTCTTATCCCGTGCGGCCGTTTCACCAACTTGGCATGCTCCAAAACTCTTGTAATTTGGCAGGCATATGTAGAATTGCATTTCATGCTCAGAGACAGAGCCCTGGCCTAGGGTGTGGCTCAGGGGGTCTATAGCGCCACCTACCGCGCTGTCTGTTGTGTTTGACACGTGCATGCACAAAAATGAACCAAATTTGGTATGCAGATGTGTTGTATGAATCTGAACAACTTTGACATTTACACTACATATTGAATCTTAAACAAATTTGAGTTATGATTATGATTATGATTTTTGCACATCATGTATTTTGAAACACTTCTCCTAGACGGTTTATCGAAATCATGTCATATGAGCATGAAAAGGATCTTGAGGGGTTGCCCGAGAGGAATTGCGAACAGATTTTTGAATTTTCGAAGCATATCGAAATGGCGAAGGTTTGAATTATGGCGACTTATTACGAAACAGGAAGTTGGTGTTATAGGCAGAAAAAAGGTTATAAATAGGATGTAATTTGCCAGCTACATGTGGAATTGCTTCTGCTAGTTAGGGACAGAGCTCTGGCCTAAGGTGTGGCTTCGGGACTCTATAGCGCCACCTAGTAGCACATTTTCTGTTGTGGTTGACACATACATTCAAGAAATTGAACCAAATTTGGTGGACAAATGTGTTATTGCTATCGCTAGTCAGAGACAGAGCTTTGGCCTAGGGTGTGGCTTAGGGACTCTATAGCGCCACCTAGTGCGTTGTCTGTTGTGGTTAAAACATACATTCACGAAAATGAACCAAATTTGGTGGGCAAATGTGTTATTGCCATCGCTATTCAGAGACAGAGCTCTGGCTGAGGGTGTGGCTTAAGGACTCTATAGCGCCACCTAGTGTGTTACCTGTTTTGGGTTGACATTTACATTCATTGTGGTTGACACATACATTCAAGAAAATGAACCAAATTTGGTGGACAAATGTGTTATTGCTATCGCTAGTCAGAGACAGAGCTTTGGCCTAGGGTGTGGCTTAGGGACTCTATAGCGCCACCTAGTGCGTTGTCTGTTGTGGTTAAAACATACATTCACGAAAATCAATCAAATTTGGTGGGCTTGTGTGTTATTGCTATTGCTAGTCAGAGACAGAGCTCTGGCCTAGGGTGTGGCTTAGGGACTCTATAGCGCCACCTAGCAGATTGTGTGTTGTGGTTGACACGTACATTCACGAAAATGAACCAAATTTGGTGGTTTTGTGTGTTATTGCTGCCGCTACTGAAAGATAGAGCTCTGGCCTAGGGTGTGGTTTAAGGACTCTACAGCGCTACCTAGTGTGTTGTCTGTTGTGGTTGAAGTGTACATTCACGAAAATGAACCAAATTTAGTGGACTTCTTTCGTATTGCTATCGCTAGACAGAGAAGGAGCTCAGGCCTAGGGTGTGGCTTAGTGACTCTTTAGCGCCACCTAGCGTGTTGTCTGTTGTGGTTGACACATATATTCACGAAAATTTACCACATTTGGTGGGCATGTGTGTTATTGCTATTGCTAGTCAGGGACAGACCTCTGGCCTAGGGTGTGGCTTAGGGGCCCTATAGCACCACCTAGCGCATTGTGTATTGTGGTTGACTCATATATTCACGAAAATGAACCAAATTCCGTGGGCTTGTGTGTTATTGCTACCATTAGTCAGAGACAGAGCTATGGCCTAGAGTGTGGCTTAGGGACTCTAGTGCCACCTAGTGCATTGTCTGTTGTGGTTGACACATACATTCACCAAAATGAACCAAATTTGGTGGGCATGTGTGTTATTGCTATAGTTATTCAAGGACAGAGCTCTGGCCTCGGGTGTGGTTTAGGGACTCCATAGCGCCACCTAGCGCATTGTCTGTTGTGGTTGACACATACATTCACGAAAATGAAACAAATTTGGTGGGCTTGTATGTTAATGCTACCGCTAGTCAGAGACAGAGCTATGGCCTAGAGTGTGGCTTAGGGACTCTAGCGCCACCTAGTGCATTGTCTGTTGTGGTTGACACATACATTCACCAAAATGAACCAAATTTGGTGGGCATGTGTGTTATTGCTATAGTTATTCAAGGACAGAGCTCTGGCCACGGGTGTGGCTCAGGGACTCTATAGCGCCACCTAGCGCATTGTCTGTTGTGGTTGACACATACATTCACGAAAATGAAACAAATTTGGTGGGCTTGTATGTTAATGCTACCGCTAGTCAGAGACAGAGCTCTGGCCTAGAGTGTGGCTTAGGGACTCTAGCGCCACCTAGTGCATTGTCTGTTGTGGTTGACACATACATTCACCAAAATGAACCAAATTTGGTGGGCATGTGTGTTATTGCTATAGTTATTCAAGGACAGAGCTCTGGCCACGGGTGTGGCTCAGGGACTCTATAGCGCCACCTAGCGTGTTGTCTGTTGTGGTTGACACATACATTCAAGAAAATTGACCAAATTTGGTGGGCATGTGTGTTGCTCATGCACATGCCCACCAACACGCACATGTTGCTTTGTTAGATTCCGAAATGTCACAGGTCTCCGCACCGCAGGTGCTCGGGCCCGCCATCGCCGCTTGCGGCTATATTTATACTTGTGTTCAATTGGTCTTTCTTCTCCTTTCTTTCCTTCAGTTTCTGGTGTGTTTCCATGGAGAGCCATTCCTTGTGTTGTTTCTCCTTTTTCCCCAGTATTTCTTCACAGGTGTCCTTCCACAACTTTTTTGTGTGCTGCCATCTTGTCTCTATGTCCGTGTCTGTGTCTTCGTCGTGCTCCTGTAGTTGCTGGTATCTGTTGGTAAGGCTGATCTGAAATCTTCTCTGTACTTCTTTATTCCTAAGAAGTCCAACGTTGTATCGTGTTCTTCCACTGGGGGTTGTGGAATGCTTTTTCAATCGAAGTTTTGCAGTCATTACCAAGAGGTGATGGTCTGATGCCACATCTGCCCCTCTCCTGACCCGCACATCCTGGCATGATCTCCTGAACTTTCTGCTGTTGCAAATGTGGTCAATTTGATTCTCTGTGATGTGGTCCGGGGATCTCCATGTGGCCTTGTGGATCCTTTTGTGGGGGAAGGCACTGCCTCCGATTACCAGATGGTTAAGTGTGCACAGGTCTGCAAATCGTTCTCCATTTTCATTCATCTGCCCCAATCCATGTACACCCATGATGTCTTCATAGCCTGTGTTGTCGGCTCCAATCTTAGCATTGAAATCACCCATGAGAATGGTGATATCCTTTCCTTTTTGTCTAAGTAGCACATACTGTAGTTGTTCATAGAATTCGGCTTTCTTTTCCTCTTCTGCGTCGTTTGTTGGGGCATAGCATTGGATGATGTTCAGTTTGATGCTTTTCTTCTTGGTGGCAAATTTGGCCGTGATAATTCGTGGATTTACTGGTTCCCAGCCTATGAGAGAACGCTGTGCCTCTGGAGCCAGCATCAAAGCCACCCCCTCTGTGTGAGGTGCACCGTCTTCGGTATGGCCAGAGTACAACACCGTCTCTCCTGATGTCAGTCGCAGCTGCCCTGTCTGCAGCCACCTTGTCTCACATAGCCCCAGGAGAGAGATGTTGTAATTCCTCATCTCCTGTGCTACCTGTGCTGTTTTCCCTGCTTCATACATGGTCCTGACATTCCATGTAGCGATGTTTGTGTTTGTCCTGGGGGTTAGAAGGGGGAATTCAGAATAGAATTCAGATTATTTGATTAATTGCAATTGTGATAATGCAACTTCTTCATCATTTTTACCAGTGCTGACAGACAGCCATAACATTATTCACAGACTGTTTCAAGAAACACAATCATCCAAATTGATGTGTCTAAGAAACAAAATAGTTTAGGTTAATAGAAGATTTATCTACTGCTTCTGATAATTGCAATTAGCCAGATTATTTCGGATTCTTTTTTGGTATTGAGTGGGTCATAAATTACATTGATCATCACCAGCCTTCCTGCCATTCAGGACATTTACTACCAAAGATGGCTTAGAAAGGCAGCCAACATCATTCATCCTGCACATCACCTATTCTCTCTGCTAACCAGCAAGCGATACAGAAGCCTGGTAGTGCTGCCGTGAGAATGTGTTTTATGAATGTGTACAATACTGTACATGACTGAGTGTAGGCCTCTGCCAAGATGCTACGGTCAACATTAGTACAAACAGATTGGGCTCTTGCAATGTTACAGGAAGTGACTGTTGTATATTATATTGTCTTGTAAATATGTTGTACATCAAATACTAAACTAAGTACAAACATAGTACTATAGGCTACCTACAGTATACTATATTTTGTCATGGTGTACTGCTAGACTGACACCAATCGCCGGAATAAGATTTCTGGCACACACACACACACACACACACACACACACACACACACACACACACACACACACACACACACACACACACACACACATTGGAGCAGCGTCTTGAAATGGAAACACTGAAAAACACCTTTGCTATTTCCCCTACATCACCACCATCCTCTGCTTAAAGGGATATTCCGCCATTTTTGGAAATACGCTCATTTTCCACCTCCCCTCGAGCAAAACAATCGATATTTACCTTGTTCCCGTTCATCCAGCCATTCTGTGAGTCTGGCGATACAACTTTTAGCTTCAGCCTAGCATAGATCATTGAATCGGATTAGACCATTAGCTTCTCGCCTGCTAGCTTCATGTTTAAAAGTTACTAAGATTTCTGGTAATTTTCTCATTTAAAACGTGTCTCCTCTCAAGTTAGAAAGTGCAATAAGACCAACTGAAAATGAAACCTGGCGTTTTTCTAGGCTGATTTGACATGGAACTACACTCTCATCTGGCGTAATAATCAAGGCAACTTGCACACTACTGGCACTACTATTGCTTGTTGTCTATGGGGACTATTTTCAGATGCTGCGTACGATATCACTGCGCCTATGGTACGTTTGCAAGTTGCCTCGATTATTACGCCAGATGAGAGTGTAGTTCCATGTCAAATCAGCCTAGAAAAACGCCAGGTTTAATTTTCAGTTGGTCTTATTGCACTTTCTAACTTGAGAGGAGACACGTTTTAAATGGGAAAATTACCAGAAATCTTAGTAACTTTTAAACATGAAGCTAGCAGGCGAGAAGCTAATGGTCTAATCCGATTCAATGATCTATGCTAGGCTGAAGCTAAAAGTTGTATCGCCAGACTCACAGAATGGCTGGATGAACGAGAACAAGGTAAATATCGATTGTTTTGCTCGAGGGGAGGTGGGAAATGAGCGTATTTCCAAAAATGGCGGAATATCCCTTTAAATAACCTTCAAGGTTTATGTCCTTTCCCCCTTTCCACAGTTGGAAAGTGCTGAAGTTCAATGCAGAGGAGGCAGAAAAGGTGTACATTGATCAGTTAACTCACCGCTGTTTGGGCTCAACTTTGCTTAGGTTCCCACTGTGCGTGCCACTGTTAGGTTACTACTACTGTGCCTGCCATGATACGGTAGAAATCTATATCTACCACATGGTTAAGGAAATTTGATAACATCTCACATGGGTTCAAGATTGTGACCTCCACACTCTCAGTTTGTCATTTGGTTTTAGCACAGTGACCATGACAGAAGTCATCCTGATAAAAATCTGCCACTCTTTGTGTACGGTATGTGGAAGTTCGGAAACTAGTTACAAAGTTTAATTTAAAATGGCATTGAATGATGCACACACAGAAAACAGCTTTTTTTCCATCAGGCGTTGTGTAACTAAATAAAGCACAAACAGCTCTTCAATATATTTTCCAACATGGAAAAGTAATGATGTCAGACAATCAGTCTACAGATTCAGGTAGACCATTCAGTCACTGTCACCTACAATCATCTTCAGTAAGAACGAAAACCTTTCCTGATTGTCTTGGTCTACTCTACCAGCTTTACATCCAACTGTTTCTTGAAGTTGTCATATTCAACCCCATTTCCTTTTTTATGATAAGATTCAGGTCACTCTGTAATTCATGTATAAATCTGAACATGTCTGGACACATTTGGACTATGTATACAGTAGTTCTAACTGTTGGTTAAGTTTCTACCCAGAGGAATTGATTGCAATTACTTTCCTCTTTACCTCATAGTCAAAATGTTACAACCTGCCTCGTGTGGAATAAAGATGAATATTACAAATAGTCAGTCACAATCATAATGGAAGTACAGGGAAATTGTTAGCAGATTGAAATTGGGTTATTCATACCAAAAGGCCAATTAAAGGGCAGGCCCCCACTAAGGCAAAATGAAACAAATCCTGTATCTGTCAGTTGATCTGAAACCACTGCAAAATTGTTTCCCTCCCTGACAGCCACTGATCAACTTACCATGCACAAGCCTAACACTGAATGTAAACTGTTTTTGTCTTGATAGATTTCCCAGATGGATTCAAGAAGATATGTTAATTCATAGCTATTTAAAAATCCATCTGAATATACAAGGTTTTCTAGTTGATTCTATTGTCTGTTTGAACAGTTTGAAATGTATGTCATACCTAATAGATTGACAGAAGGTAACCCAGAACCAAAAAAAAAAAAGAAAAAAGATGAAGACAAAAGAGTCAGGTCTTCCTGTAAGCACACGATTGCCAAGAAGTGCCAACCACAACTGGGTTCCTGTCAGAAGACCACAGAAAAAAGGCGCACACCAACAGCATGACGTCTCTCCGTGTGTTGTATTTCGTCCCTCTGTTTAGCCAGTTGGTGGTTAAACTGATCTGTTCATTTCATTCATGCTTTTTGTTTTTATTGTATTGTTTTACTACTGTAGCCTAGAAATCTAGACGCCCCTAGCGGCAGCAAATGTAATTTGGCTGGCGGGGCAGTCTAGGCACGATCCATTGAGCCAGGGAGCTGAGAACCCCCAGCACCAGCGGGCCAATCACAGGGCTTAACATAATGGTGACTAACATGCGACCAGAAGTTGCGACGGTAACGCATCCTGTTATTTGAAAACAAGAAGATGATTCGTTTAGCGTTATCCTATTGCGTGGAGAGGGAAGGTTACGCATCCTGCTACTTGAAAACAAGAAGATGATTCGTTTAGCGTTATCCTATTGCGGGGAGGGAATTTGAAAGACAACTGTTTATCCCACCCCCTCCGATTGAGCCCTGTCTACGGTGAGTGTCCAGACCCTACATCTTGATGTGGGTCTGGCTCGTCAGGCTATTGTTTTACCCCAAATGCACTTGATCAGATGATATGCCTGATGCTAGTGGTGATAGTGATGCTCCACGATGTCTTGAGCCAGGTAACAACAACCAATCAACTTGCCAAGTCAAATACCCGCCTTCCCATAATTACGACCGCCGCTAGTGTAGCTATAGCATAGCAGTCATACAGGGACTGTCAACGTTTTTTTTTTTTTTTCATTAATACTTCCTGAATTTTGGTCAACGATTTTCAGGACACCATAACACTGGGGCACATGAAACTTGGTAGGCATGTAGCCCCAGTAGACCTTTACTGAAAAAAAAAACAAAAAAACAATTGGTCCCCGGGGGCCACTACACCTCCAAAAATGCAGTTTTTCTTAAATAACTACCTGAACCGTGGCACCAAGGATGAAATTTTTTTTATGGTAGTTGGTCTCAAGAGCCAGCATCAATTTGTCATTTGCACCCAATATTATAATATTATACTGATTTAATCGCCCCTATCTTTAGATGAGATGTTATGAACTGCAACAAATGTCATGTATATGATGAATCTGACATTCTCTGGGAGTATACCAACTTTTGTGGAATTTCATCCATGGGGGGGCTATAAAATATTCATTTATGTGTACATTTAGACTGTACACCCACAGGCCTGTAAATGGTGCTATTATGCGAAGGGTTGCTGGTTTAGGATGATACTGTCACGTACTCTCTCTCTCTCTCTCACACACACACATGCAGTAATACACACACACACACATGCACACACACTGACATCCACACATACAGATACACACCGATGCACACACACACACACAAATCAACATGCACACGCTCACACGTCTGCAGGCACACAAACACACACACAGACACACACACAGACACACACACACACACACACACACACACGCAGGCATGCACACATGCACAGACACACACACACATGCTCTTACACACAAAAGCAAACTCACACATGCACACACTATTTATATAAAAGCAGGAGATATAGGCATATAAATTGCAGAAACAGGAGGTACAGACAAGTTGATAAGCGTAATTTATTTTTGTGGAGAAAATGTGCATAACTGAGCAGCGGTCATATTTTGTACCGCCATGCGGTACATTTAGTTATGAGTCAGATTCTCCTCATGTAATGTCTCTAAACGATCATCTTTCTCCTTATGAAGTCATGGATTCATCTTCATCCTTCACCTCATGACGTTTCACATTGAGGTCAAAGGTGGGTGGAAAAAGGCAATGGTAAAAAGGGCAGCGACCTCCATTTTGGACCCCACACTATACCCTCTTTTAATGTTCTACTTTAGTTTGACCTGTTTCGGCTTGTGAGAAGTGATGCTACAATGTGTTTCATGACCACAACACAATTGCCACAATTGCCTCACGTCATCAAAAGCTGCGCAGCAGATGCACTGGCTCTGACCTATCTCATAGACAACGCAGCTCATAATAAGAATTACACAAAAATAATTCTTTGACCTGGCAGAACAAATTGCTGGCATTTTCGCAATGTCATACTAAAATATTTAAGACCCATCCAGAATGAATAGGCTAAGTTGAGATGAAGTTGTTTATGGTGATTGGTGGCAATAGTTTAAACATATAAAGCTGTGAGTTTGTTCTGCCTCAAGTGGTTTGTAGTTTGTATAGGCTTTGCATTATCCTTAAAATGGTGTGACATCTCCCAGGGACCAACTCAAGTCTTTTCAGATCCCACCCCATCACTCTCTCTCACTCACTTCTGTCAGTCTCTCACTATTCTATCAGGCAAAAAGGCAACAAGACCCATACATTTAAAAATATATATATATATGTTACAATATATGTACACATGTTATGGCTGATGTATACAGTACACATCATGAGAGTTGATCCTATCCTGTCACAATGCTATAATGTTATCATACAGGCATTACAATACTGATTAAAGTTACAGTACACTACTTATGTAGCTCTATCATTTTTCTGAAGTGGGTTCAAGCGAAGTGAGCACACCTCTCATTGTGCTAACCACAAAGTTTTGGCTTTCACAACACCAATGTTCTGACCTATTTTTCTCTCGTACGACAAAGGTGTCCATCTCGACAATAAATCAACGGCTCATTCTAACCACATTTTGCAGAAGCCCTCCGACCTGTTTAGAGTTTCACTTGGAAAATCCGTAGAAACCACAGAAGTTCTTCTGAACACCACAAAGGGTCGGCTGAACGTTTTGACTAATCTCTTCCTTATTGCACACAGCATATATAGCTTTTCCTTTTCCTTTCTATAGTTGTATATAAAAATATAGTCCTAGCTGTGTCAAAAATAGTGAAGATTATTTGATGCAAACAGGCACACATGGATTTCAAAATCTGGTGCAAGGGCAGAACCAGATGGGGGGCATAGAGTGGCACAGGCCCTCCCAAGAATCTAGTCGGCCACCCCACCAGAGATGTGATAGTAGGACTTGTCAGCATAAAAAAAATGTCAAGAAGAGTCACTTCTTTAAAGGCAAAACAAGCCCTTTACATTGATTACATTGATTTGCTGTTGGCCAAATTACAGTGCAATGCTTTGCATGTTCTGTGCCACTGGGCTCAAGGACCAATTTATTCCATTGTAATAAACAGTTTTCTATCGGTGCTGTCTAGCCTGTATGGTGGACATTGTTATTGTAGTTGGCTGCTGCTTTACTTGAAAACACGTTCTTTCCTACTGCATTGCATCTACCAAGTTATGTGCTTCAGAAGTTAATTGCTACTTCACAAGACAAATTGCTTATTTTCAATGGTTTTATGCATAAAATAATCAGTCTGGTTGTTAATAAAGCATAATACATTAATAATGAATCTAATTCTTTAATTTGTATTATTTGACTTCTTACTTTTATGTGACACCCCTCTTTGAGTCTTAGCCCCAACCCAGCCACCCAATCAATATTTTTTTCAAGAATGACAACTGACCTGGTAAGAAAACATGTGATACTGTCAGTCAACCACAGTCTGTCTTTTTTTGCTTGTGGTTTCCACAGAGAGTTGAACATACTGTAGATTAAGTAGTGCTCATAACGTCCTGTATTGTAGGCACACATAAGATCAGGCTTTGATCAGGCTGAGGCCTCCTCTCAACTTTTTCTGGTGGGTTAACTAGGTACAGTACATCCAAATGTGGTAGGTGTTTTGATTTCTTTCATAGCTTAATGGTTGTATATGAACATTAAATTAGAGAGCACAATTCAAACTCCAAATGTTTACTCACAGATTTGATTCTCTGTTCAGGTAAAATGCATGTTTTCTTCCTGTTGAGTGTGACATTTGGGTTGGCGGCTTCACTGGTATGTCTAACCCAGTGATAAAGGATTTTTTTTTCAATAGAATATTTAAAAATCAACAAGCCATGAGTTTTTGTATTTCTGTACAGTTAGCAATTTTAGTCAACATTAACCTCTATATTTGTATGTTTTAGGATAATCCAATACTACGAGGTATGTAGAAGAAAATTGAACATCAATGTTATTATCTGATAAATTTTTTTGATTAACTTCAATCAAATCAACATATCTCGCATGCTGCATTCTAATATATAGTATGATATATGAAATTCAAGACTGATTATTCATATTTTACTGTTTATTAATAAAATGTCCCTTTTGGGTTGTATGAGAAACTCTATTTGTCTTCCCCTTTGTTTATTCATAAATGTATTAAATGCTGTCACAATAACTAATTTAGATATTAATTAAATAACTTTTAAAAATAGTAATATTAAGACGAATATTTACATTTGTTAAATTTTTTGTAGCCTCATATCATTTCCCTCATTTGTTACAGATGAAAACCTTGATATTACAGTCATAAATAAAGGTAAAATCCAGTTAACTGGAATGGCCAGTATCAACAAAATACAAAAGACAAAATGAATATGCAGAGCAAAATTAGACTGACTAATCATAATTCATATTTTGAGCAGGTTTGAACCTGTTTGAAGGCGATATCAAGACTGTGAGTTGGCATCTTATTATGATATATTTTTAACAATTAAATATTAAATTACATATTGATCCTGTAACTTCTATGAGGTTGCATACTCAGACTCAGAATAATTAACATAATTCCGTCGGATTATTTTGACCCTTGACTAAAGACTTTGATGCATTTTCTTCTTATCTTCTCACATGACTCTACATTGCTTTCATAGACTGCTACCAAGGTGAGAGACCTTGACTGTCTTTTTCTACTCAAAGGACTTTCCTATTATTATTTGTTTGCTGTTGAAATTCATTAGTGCAAGAGAGGAAATCATACAAGATGGTGATTTATTTTTAGTCCAGGAGGAGGAGGTCCATTCGCAGTGCACTGCACCGTTGGCCCCTGCCCGTCCCGTATGATTTTGAGTGGAGCCTGGGTAAGGATTAATGTTATGGAGTCATAATAATTCACCCAGTAGAGTAATATGAGTAAAATGAGTAATTTCTTCATTTGGGTTTGTGTCTTTGTGCTCAGATATGAATGCAAAAGGAGTCATCATGAGAGCTTTCGAACAGTTCAGGCTCAAAACATGTATTGACTTCAGACCCCGGTTTAGGATTGAACAACACATTTCAATCAAGAAGGACATAGGGTATGACTCTATTTACAATGGATGCATTTTATTATTGGATTCTGATGTTGAAGTGTGGCTGTAAGCAAAAGTGTTCTCATTTTGTAGATGTTGGTCCAAAGTTGGGAAAAATGACTGGAAGCAGGAACTCTCTATTGGCTCTGATTGTGATACTGTGGCCACCATAGAGCATGAGCTCATGCATGCTTTGGGCTTTTGGCATGAGCAGTCCAGATATGACCGTGACAATTACATCTCAATCAACTGGGAAAACATTGAAGCAGGTCTCTATTAGTGGCTACATGAAATGATGATGTTAGTTTTCTGAACATGTGCAGTGTAAAGAACTGCAGAAATTCACTTACTGTCTTATTGTTTGTTATGAGAAGTGAGTAAGTAAGTGTTTATATAGCGCATTTTTCAAGCCCAAAGTGCTTTACGTTATGCTACAGCACAATTGTGTCACTTGTTGTCTTCTTGTGTTTTGTGTCACTCACTGATGCTTCAATCATTGTATGCCTTCAGGAGAGGAGCGAAATTTCAAAATTGGAACAAACGATACCAACAGCACCATGGACACCCCATATGACTACTTCTCAGTCATGCACTACCCCAAAGATGCCTTCAGCAATGGCAATGGATCTACCATCATCACAAAACTACCTGAGTTCCAAGATGTGATTGGACAGCGACTAGATATGAGCCATTATGATGTAGAAGAGCTTAACAAGTTTTATGGCTGTAGTAAGTAACTGTATGTCTTGGTTGCAGACTGACAATGAAACCTAGCACCGCAATGCATCTACAGTATACTGGATAGGAGTTAATATAGGAGTAGCCTAGCTTCCCCTCAGCTAACAAAAAATGCATATTGTTAATCAAACTGTTTGATCAGTTGCTAGTTTGACATTTGTTATTGTTTTTGCCAGAATTTTGGCAGACTAGCTACCTACACTCAGAGTGGGACCTGGAAATAATACATTTATTAACTAAAAAATATGACTTGAATACAGGCCATTTTATTTATGCACATAGCACAGCCTACCCGAGCTAGGCGTGACAGCTTCTAGGCTACCACATAATAAGCCCTGTAAATTAACTTTCTCTCCTGTGTCTCTGACGAATTTGAATGCTCCTAGTTTCTGTCAACAGAGTTATTTGCTCACTGAAACATTAGATCTTCCATGTGAGGAGGACCCAATACATATTTAAGTGATATTTTATTTTCAAGAGCTTTTGAGATCTCAGGGTATTACATCTCCTCTGGATATATGGCCGTTTGTCAGGGCCGTGCCTTTTTGAGTGCTACTTTGTTAATATTTGGGAAACTATGAGTATGGGGGTGTAACATCACAGCCCAGGCTGCTGAAGTTGCCCGAGGCCATAGCAAATTAAACAATACTTTTAAACTCACCATGTTCAGATCGGCCCAAAACGTTAATGGCCCACTGGTAATCATTTTGAAGCTCGATCAGCCACTCCGGGCCTGGATATCTAATGAACACCACAGAATCTATGACACATTTTCAATCCACACAATGAGAGTGCCCTATTATATTTTCTCTTAAACTATAAACATTGCTCCTAAAAACAAATGTGTATGTTTACAGATGAGTCAATTTCCTTCCTGGACCACTGCAGCTTCGATGAAGACAGCATGTGTGGAATGAGTGTCTGCTCCAAGAGTTCAGCTGGATGGGAAAGAGTGAGACAAGCTGTGGGAGGTCCCCGCTCTGACCACAGCTATCTAGGCTCTCCCTCTCAGGGTGAGATTCTGTGTAGGAAGTGGGAGAGGGGGAAAGTGCTGGCCAAGAAAAAGGTTTAAACGTGTCATGAACATTAGGACAGAACGGTGAAGTAATGATTAATATTGCACAAACTACGATTAATCTGACTCCATAAAATTAACAAAGTATTTAATTTGCTTATTTAATCTATATTCAACTTCTTTACTGTAAGTTAATCAGAGTGTCTTAATCAGAGCGGACTTTCAGAGGTACTTTATTTTTCAGAGTGTACCCCTGGTACAAATAGCCTTAGATACACAGCTGAGCTATTCACACCCCGTGATGTAACAAAAAAATCACCTTGCTTGCGTCCACAAAAAATATGGCGGACATTTGTTTTTCATCATCAGAAAGTGTGTTAGTGCGTTTGTGTGTGTATGTGTGTGTGTGTGTGTGTGTGTGTGTGTCTGCAGTAGCCCTTTCTCATTTGACAAATACAGTTACGAGTCCAGGTATTCCTTTGCGGTCTAACAGAGACCCAGGGCTGAGTGGGTCCCCCAGCAGGGTGACAAGAGCCAAGAGCATGTGGCAACTGAAATAATAGCTTTCAGGCTTCAAACACATACTGCCACAGAGGTCCTTTAGCTTTAGATATGCGAAGAGGTTGGCCTTACAATTGGTGCTGCATATGTTGTCCAAACACAGGCTTCTTCATGCACTTCAGCACTAACGGAGTAAAAGTGGGAAACTCAGCCAAAATGGAGACCAGGAGGATGACCCCCAGGAGAAGCTGCAAGGTTCAGTGCCTTGAGTTCTTCTACTACCACAGTGGGAGTTGGTCTGACCAGCTCAACATCTGGATAAGAGAGTTTGATGGTGTTGATGACGTGAAGGGAACTCGCAGACTTATGGACCAAATAAAAGGTTTATTTTGGTTCTGCTATACATGTGTGTGTGTGTGTGTGTGTGCGTGCGTGTGTGTGTGTGTGTGTGTAGGCTTTAATTTTTCCCAGTGTTAGATCATATAATGTTATATAAAATAATGTGCATTGCTCATAAATGGATGCTTAATTCTGATGGACAATAATGGCAGTAAGTATCAGAGTAACATGACTGCCAAAACCAATTATAGTCCATTGCCTCCTCCAATTACAGGTTCTCAAGCTGGCTACTGGCAGCTCTACCATGTTTCCCTGAATGCCACTAAGACTTTCCAGGTGGAGTTTGAGGCCCGCAAAGGACTAGGGAGATCCGGCGGTGGCTTCTCTGTGGACGACATCAACCTGTCAGAGACTGAATGCCCCCATCAGACATGGCAGATCAGGAACTTTGAAGGACAGTTAAAAGCCAGCGCTAACTCATCTGTTATGTTCAGCCCCCTGTACTACTCTAGCGATGGCTACCGTTACCAGATTGCAGCAGTCCTGACCAGAGATTATTTTGTCGTCTTTGCTCGCCTTGTGTCAGGACGTTCTGATTACAGGCTGCAGTGGCCGTGTCCCTGGAGGCAGATAACCTTCCTGCTGCTGGACCAGAACCCTCACATCCGAAAACGCATGTCTAAACAAAGTAGTGTAACTACCAGTCCATCGTATATAACTGCAGGTGAGCTTTTTCAGATTTTCTTTGATCTTTTTCCCATCCCATTATGTTTTTTTAGTTTTTCTTCATCTTTTTCTATCCCCCCCCCCCCCCACACACACACACATTTACTGGTCTCCTGGGGATATTTCAGTAAAAAGAGGTAAAACTGTTTTTTTTATTATTATTTTTTTAAACAGAATATTTTGGCAGTCCAAGTGTTTGGGGATCTCTGAATGTGAATGGATTCTATGCTAACAAAGTGTGGCCTCATGGTCTGGTCATGACTACCACTCAACTCAAATCCAGAGATTTCCTCAAAGGAGGTGACGCATTTCTCCTTATTTCTATGGAAGGTGAGTGTCACAGTAATGCATTCTCAAATACTTTTAGATCATCTAAAAAAAAATAAAAAAAATCAGTCATCTCTGTTGAATTGCTTTCAGAGCTCCTCAGTAATTACAGAGAATTATTGAGAAATCTTAAATTACAGCAAATATCTACATTGTCTACAACTCGCTTTGCATCGTGTCTAACAACGCCCCTTAGCTGTTCTAAATTCAGTGTATACCACGGCCTCTCGGGGCTTATTGCTTAATTTCATATCAATGTCCGATTTCTTAGATGATTGCAAAGACTTATAAAGAAGTGTAATCTTTCATTGAGTTTACAGCTGAAATACCAGTGTTGCTTTGTTCTTTTGCTTGCAGACATCTCCAGTCTACG
Source organism: Sardina pilchardus (assembly GCF_963854185.1). NCBI lineage: Eukaryota > Metazoa > Chordata > Actinopteri > Clupeiformes > Clupeidae > Sardina > Sardina pilchardus. The sequence continues at coordinate 20,589,245 of NC_084999.1, forward strand.
TTACAGCAATAACCTCAAATGCCCCACTGTGAAAGGGAAGTCCATTTCTGTGTCTCCTCTGCCACCAACTAAAGACGATTGGCCGTGTGTAACCAAGTAAGCTCACATACTAAACCAAAGAAGAACATATAATCTTTTCATAAACATGCTGATGATCATCGTCTGAATAAATGGATGAACCTGTGGCTTTCATCAAGCGGGCACATGCAAGTGGAGTTGCTGTGTGTACAAACAAACTTGCAATCATGGCCGTAACTACCATTGAGGACACCGAGGTCATGTCCTCGGTATTTTTTCTTCAAGTTTCGTTTTATAAGTGTTATACGTTATAAATATTGAACTGATACGGAACGCTCTTTGTTCCCTATTTTAAGAAACTGCTCAATGCACACACGCTACAATACCCTTGCAATATGTTTTTGTACATGATTCTTATAAAGAACTAGTCAGAGGGGACAGAGGTGGGGTTTCCCAAGTACAGTGTCTCAGTAAGGTATACCTTACTAAAGTCACTTATTTCATTTATGGAACAAAACATCTCTTAAGAGCTCCCTGAAAGAAACTTAGCGGCTAGAATACCACAAGAGAATGAATATTGTATACTCTCTAATATTTCACTCAGATTGGATGATTCTAGATATCAGTATTTTTTTTTATTTGAAAGGGATTGAAAATATCTTGATTATGACCGCTGCGCTAGCGAAGCCTCCCCAAAATGAAGGTAGGCCAGACTGTAAATATCTTGAGAATAGGATGGATGATTTGTTTTAAGGGGCCATGCCAACCCATCCCATATCCATTCATTTGAGGTATAGCGCCACCTAAAACGAGGCATTGTAATCGCAAGTATCTTTGGCCGACTTGTTCCAACCTGCACAACATTGCACAACACTGCACAACCTGCACAACAGCATCCTCTGAATGCATTCCATGTTCCGTGGGGGGCCGTATCAGCTGATCAGCATATCAGTATCACACACACACACAAACACACACACACACACACTACATACTGTATGCATGCACATGCACACAAATAGGCACACACACACACACTCTCTCTCTCTCCCACACACACACACACACACACACACACACACACTACATACTGTATGCATGCACGCACACAAATAGGCACGCACACACACTCTCTCTCTCTCTCTCTCCCAAACACACACACACACACACACACACAGACACACACACACACACACACACACACACACACACACACACACACACACACACACACACACGTGTACACGCACATTAACTCACACACACATGCAGGCAAGCAGGCTCAGGTACACACACATACACACAGGCAAGCATACACACAGACACACCCACACACACAGACACACCCCATTACCTACCCTCCACACACAACACACACACACACACACACACTCAGAAGCGAACACACAGAGAAGCGGTACACAAAAACAAACACACTATGCACACACTCATTTACAAGAGGATGGAGTAGGACATATTTGATATGCATTATTCATTTTTGCGGAGAGAATGTGCAGGGTGTGAGGGGTGATCATATTTTGTACCATTTTGCAGTACAGTAAAAAAATATATTTATCTTCTCATATTGCTCATTCAGAGAAAAGTGTATGTTTGATGTAATGAACACACCTATTTAGGAGTCTGGATCTGTGTGTCATTTTGTTCCATTTGCAAATGCCTTTATAATTCATCTTGGTAACTAAACAATCTTTGCTGCATGCCCACCACCAGGAAACGTAGACATAGCAAACACAAACACAGACAATCACGCCATCACAGTACCATGGTAGAGTAGTGGCTGAGGAGATGGGCTAGCATGCTGTACCATGGTAGAGTAGTGGCTGAGGAGATGGGCTAGCATGCTGTACCATGGTAGAGTAGTGGCTGAGGAGATGGGCTAGCATGCTGTAGCCAGAAAAGTTTCAAACCTTTTTTCAAATTGTCACTGTTGTGCCCTTGAGCCCTTGAGATAATTGCATTATCTCTGTGAACTTCCCCAGAATGCCGATTACCACAACCTCAACCCATCCTCCAACCACGACAACATCAACAACAACAACAACTGCTTCAACCCTCAGGTGAGATTAATTGAATATCATTCTAATCTAATGATAGGTTGTCACTGTTGTGCCCCTGAGCTCTTGTAATAATTAACATACAGTGCTGTGAAAAAGTATTTGCCCCTTGCTAATGTTGACTCAAAAGAGGAATATAAAATCATCTTTTGGAAAATGATCGTCATGCCTTAATTTGAAAAAGGAGTCAAAATCCAACCTTTAAGGACACCAATGTTCTTTGTGAATGAAGAATGTATCTTAAATAAATAAATGTTTTCCTTACAATACAGTGGGCATAAGTATTTGCCCCCTATGTTAAATTCCCATAGAGGAAGGCAGATTTTTATTTTTTGAAGGCCAGCTATTTCATGGATCCGGGATATGCATCCTGATAAGTTTCCCTTGGCCTTTGGGATTAAAATAGCCCCACATCATCACATACCCTTCACCATAGCTAGAGATTGTCATAGTGTTTTTTTTTTTTCAGTTAGCCTATTAGCCTGTTTGATGCTCATTGAGCTCAATGCAAATCAAGGGTACTTGATGATGTGGGGCTATTTTATTTTTACTGTAAAGATTAAGGTATAACTTCGGAATGATGTATCATGTAGTAAAGCCTTTCAAAGTCTCTGGCTGTTTTCCTGCTCATATTTGAATCTTAAAACAACACTAAAGAGTTTTTCGTACCTTAAAATAATGTTTTCAAAATCATGTCAGCGGTTCATCAACTCGTAACAGGGTGAACGGCTCTTCTGCTTTCACTTCGCGGCCCTCTATCGTCTGTAACTGCACTATGTAGCTTTACGAGGTGGGGTAGTGTATCTGTTTTTTGATGAAATGAGACATCAGAAACTACAAATTCGACTTGCTTCGATGTCGCAATACATCATACTTTAATAAAATCAAGCAACATATTCTACCTTGTCTGTTATTTGCTGGATAAACAAATAGCGTGTGTGCGACAGAGGAAAAGCGCTTTAGTGTTGCTGTAATTCAGAGACAGACTTGAATGAAGATGTCTCAACTGACATGGCTATGGCTATGGCTATGGCTATGGCTATCTCTGTGGGCTTTCCCAGAATGCCAATTACCACAACCTCAACCCACGCTCCAACCCACCCGACAACATTAGTTTAGTTTAGTTTATTCACAATACCACTTCAAACAAAATATTACAGTAGGGTTATAAACTTGAAATGGGTAAAGTGAATGGGCCCCCTAAAGAAGCTAGGGAAGCTTATAGGCAGGGGCCCAAAGATCATAGAGAAGGTAGTGGTACAGTAAAAGCATACATAGTACACCAAAACACTTAACATACATTCTTAATGTACATTACACAATCATACACATACATCCCAGCGGTCCATGAAGTGACAATATTTATATTAGATGTAGGTTAGTAAAATATTATTTTTTAGTTGTTTTTTGAAGTTGGAGATAGAGGGCAACACCTTAAGGCCACCATCAATCCTGTTCCAAATCTGCGGCCCCCTACAGACAACACTCATACCAGTGCGCACATGTCGGCAACATTTTCCTGAGATTTGTGATTTAGTTCTAGTTGGGTATGTGTGCTGGGGACTGGAGATTGGAACAAGACTACTTAATCTAGGGTTGAGCCTATTGACAATTTGAAACATAAGACAGGCATTATGATAAACATTTAGCTCAGCCAGTCTTAATAACATCAACAACAAGTGCTTCAACCCTCAGGTGAGATTGATTTAATATAATTTCTAATCTGACACATATGATAGATAGGTTTGTTGATTATGAGCTCATGATAAGATCATTTTTTTTATCATAGTTATGCAATGCCTACTTAAGATATTCAACACTATTGCGTTTTTTATAACTCTACTCCTCCAGGCCCTCTATTACTAGAGTCACCACCCAAACAACCACCACCATTACTGAAGGACCCACCACAGTTTATTCGCAAAATCCAAAGTTCTCAACTGTCAGGTACAGAAATGTAACCTGAATAGTTGCCTGTTATTATACACAAGGGAGGGAGGTTACCCTTATATTTATTGTTTTGTTTTGTTCTTTTCCTCAGGGCTTCCGACAACCCACCACCTCCTGACAGGTAAAGTAGAGAATGCAGTCTGGTGTCAAGACAAAATAAAAACAATACATTCATGATTTGGTAAAAAGAACAGCACTTTATGAATAGTGAGTGACAGTAGTTCAGTTGATAAGTTAATCGTTTTGATCGTATGATGCTTAGAGTTTGTCTTTTTATAGATGAGACAATTAATGGCAATAACCTTCTTGTGTGTTCTTAATTCTTTCCCACAGGTGTAATAACATCTTTTCTGTCACATGCTACAAGACAGAGATCTCCCCAGGGGCTCTCATGTTAGTTGTACTGTTTGTTTTCATTTTTGGGATGCTGTGTAAATCATGTTGCTGTTGCAAGACGAAGCGTGATATACCATCGGCAGAAAATAGGGTTTTTATGCAGATGCAGTAAACTTAGAATTGGCAATGTCTGCAAAATGGAACATCTGGGACTGCAGATGGAATATAGCGTGTAGCTAAATCTGGTACAGTGTATCTTTTCTCTTTTAAGTGATTAATATTCTCTGTACATGGTCCCTGTAAGAAATAAACTAAACTAAACTAACTAACTGTATACTGTACTAGGCCTTTGTGTGGACGACATTCACTCTCCATCGTTAGGCTATCTTGTTTTTGACGGAGGTAGCATTTAGAGGCTTTTACATCTTGCACCATACTGCCCCAATGCCCCCTTGGGACCTCGCATTGTTTTTTCACAGACATTCCCCAGTGTGTACTTTGAGCCACAGGGCAGCCTCTAATTTCTATATGCAGGCCTAATGTACGTGCATCTTAAAAAAAATTAAATCATGGAAGTCCTGACCAGACAGAGAGATTAAAGGCTCAGGGAACCTGTTTTTTGTCTAGCTGATTATCAGGCTTAGGCTGACATTTCTGTATTATAAATTCATTATTGTTTTGAGATGCTGGATTCAAGATGTACATTTTTATTTGATGTGCATTGAATCTAGATTGTATGATATTATGGGGACAAATTAACTTTTCCATGATATTCAGGGTTTAAAAAAAAAAAAAATGCACCTGTTTATTAACTGTGCTAACCTTGGTGGCGTAAATGGGCCATTAAACTGCTCTATCTGTCAATCCGACCACTGTAAAGTTAGTAAGAGATTCCATGAATTTAAGATATTGCGTCTCAACCCATTCGGTCACCCTTCCTGTAAGTGTTTCACCTTCAACCTTTAGGTTGTGCCATCAAGCTTTCCGCACTGATCCTTTTGGTCCAGCAGGGGGAGCCATGGCTCATGAAACTGTGTCCAGAGCTTTGCATATCCCAGTGGTTATCAAAGTGTGAGATAGGCCTCACTAGTGGAATAGAGACAGGTGGGGAGTGATGAAGAGGATTTTTTTGTTGCTGTTGTTAATCTTTACATTTTTATAATCTTTAAATCTTTATAATCATGAAATCTTTTAAAACAAAATAACCACACTCAAACATAGGGGTCATAAAGAGAACGACATATGATTTAAAATAGCATCTGATCCAGTGGACCAAGACAGTCGAGAACCCCATAATTCAGTTTCCATCGACCCCAAAAGGTCAAGCCAATCAGCCACAAAAGGGGATGAATGACGCTATAATAGTTTTGAAATCAAAAGTGGCTGTGGTAAATGATAGCAACGCCTACAAGTAATAACAAAGTATCAATAGGAATCCCAGATCAATGCCATTGGTTATGTTGAACCATGTCTATGTCCGCCACCATGCTAGTGTTGGAAACGTTTCCCATTCATGAGTCCCCAGACTTTATTCAAGAAGTGAAGGAGTCTGGTTTTAACCAGGCTACTGAGACAGACGGTTGGACAGTTAGTCCAAAACCAACTACATCCTACCTGATTAACAATGTAGGCTACATAATAATACGCAACAAGTGTTTCATCAATTCTCACAACAATTCTCCACATTAGTCAGTGTAACATCAGAATGGGCTTGAAGTATAAGAACTACTTTGTGTTGTGTTGAAAGTGTGTGGTACTGATTTTACCTAAATGTTTCGACTGTAAGCACTTACAAGATGAAGTTTAATTGGATTAGTTATAAGCGATTTATTGGACGTAATTTAACAATTCATAACTAAGTGCAGAAGGGAATAGTTTGAGCTTTACAGAAGAGGAATATTGATACAAAAAATTCACACAATGCTAAAACCATGCAAGAGTTCTCTGCCTACAACCGGAAAGCAGTGCAGAGGGTGGTGAAAAATGTCCAACGCACCGGTTCCTCACTTGTCCTCCATCAAGGCCATCCAGGGGAAGTCGCGCAGCATCATCAAAGACTGTTCTCACCCCAACCACAGACTGTTCAGCCCAGGGGCGCCTGCAGGAATTAATGCTATGGTACGCACACCAATCAACAACCCCCCCCGAAAATATTTTGCTGATATTGTACAATATTTGTCCGTTTCTCGGTTTTAGATTTGTGCATTGGTCAGCAAAAAAGTAGGCTATAACATCCACATGCAATAACACAATTAGAAATTTGAAAGTGTTGAAAGTGATAGTAGCAGTGGTGCACTTATCGAAGTAATGCACTTATCGAAGTGTATAGTCCCCTCCGCCTGCGGCGTCGGGTCCTTATTACCACTTCGAACGTGCATTATTTTCCTATAAACGCACGGCGCGTCGTTGATTATCCCTTACACAATACTCATTTGGACAACGTTACACAGCTAAGTTACTGCTAAGTTACGTTTAGTTTTGTTCAAGCATTAACGTCTGATGTTAAACAGTGTTGTAATGCTAGTCTAACGTTCCGACAAGCACACAATTTGTCTACCTAGTGTAACGTCACAGAAAGTGGGTATAGTGGTGTAACTTAACCTACCACTTCAGTTACATAAAACAAAAGAGCAATAAGCAGACCAAAGGCAGAAATTCTTATCTACCATTTATTAGTTTTAGAATAAAGACCAGTCTGGAAGCAGCTGTGGGAATAAATAATTAGATACAATAGTTTATTATTAAAAAAGATGAATACAACGGACGCAGAATAGCTACAGTTACACGGAACTATTGGAGCTGTCTTCCAGCAAGTGAGTTAAATAAGCTCCCAGGAGAAGCAGCGCTGCCTGTGGGGAAAAGGGGTGATGTGTTAGCTACTCACCACTAGGGGACCTCGCGACACACGCAATCACTCAGTGCTCCGTGGACTCATTCAAGCCGTGCGCTACACTGCAAAGTCTAGAAACGTGAGAAGAGTAAGGTGCGGCTAACACATTAATACACACACACACACAGTGCAAAAGATGGCTAGCTAGAAGTACACCCCCCAACACCACCGACAGCGCGCCACGCCAGGAGACACTACTAACTAATTACTAGAAACAATAGCCTTCAACCTATCCGCTACCAGTTGACCCATTCACAAACATGTTCCACACATTACACGAATTACACACACATGCACGTCAAACACTTTACCGTCCCGCAAGGGAGAGGTCGCACTTCAAAAGCAAAAGCAAAGGAAACGAACAAAGTTAAACACAGGCAAAACAGCAACCAGCTGATGGCACTCCTAAAACACATAAAAACCCAGATAAACCCAAAACAGTCAACATTATAGCTAAGAGACATCGCTACAATCCTTATGGGATAGATATTACCTGTGCCGTCAACATCTACGGACACAAACACGGAAGTGGGGAGGCTGCCACGGAGTCATCCGTCATTCAGCTTTGAATGCGTTCGTGCTAGGGAGACCTGGAGGGGGAACGCCATGCAAGCTACGGGGTAAGGCTGGCTTAAATAGCCTCACTCTAACAAGCAATCAGCTCGTCCCTCCCCCAATCAAGGTAGTTCGCTCAACTAGGATTACGCTACAATCCATCCCACCCTTTTTGAATTGTCGTCCCGACAATTTAGCTAGTGCCAGGGTCTGAAAACAGGCATAGTCATACTGCAGGTCCCCTGCTCCGGAGTAGTCACAGCCCCTTGAAGCCTACCCCCTGTCGGCTGTGGGAGACGGTGTGGATTAGAGTGTAATCCTGCATTTACCCTGGTGGTATGCCGAACTGCCATGGGCACACGGTTTTGATTGGCTAATGGAGTCACATCTTCTCGGGGCTGAGAGCCAGGACACCCCATTGCATCCTCATCCACTACAGATGACAGGTCTTGAGGGCTTACCCGGACAGGCTCAATAACTGTAGCCGCTGGTACTGGCATCACTAGGCACAGGTCATCCTCCTCCCAGGGTTCTGCACCTGGGCTTTCCTGATCTTGACGGCATGCTGAGTTCCCGGACACCGGCGCTACCCTTGGGGGTGAATTAGAACAAGAGTTACCAAGATATGCTTTTATAGACGATCGATGCACATACCTCACTTGGCCAGGGTTATCCAGCGGTGCTATGGCGTAGACTTGTCCGCCGTCCTTAGGTGTCTGTAGCACCTTGTACAGCACAGAACTCCACTTGTCCTGGATTTTATTACGGCCTCTCACACCGTGGTCTCGCAGGAGTACTTGCTGTCCTTCCCTCAATGGCAAGTCCCTGACTGTGGCATCGTGCCGGCATTTGCGCTTGCTAGCAGCAGCCTCTAGTCTCTCCTTTGCCCCGTCGAAGGCAATGCGAAGCCGGGCTTGATGTTCAAGTACCCAATCATGCGCCTGACCTGGCCTTGGTTCTTCTACTCGTCCGAGTAGAAAATCTATGGGTAGCCGAGGTTCCTGGCCGAACATAAGGTAGTGTGGCGACTCACCAGTAGATTGATGGGGGGTGGTATTGTAAGAAAAGACCACTTGAGGCAGGCAGGCGGCCCAGTCTCGTTTTCTGGTGGGAGGTAGTGTGCGAAGAAGGTCATGAAGAGTGCGATTAAATCGCTCACACTGTCCATTTCCACTGGGATGATACGGGGTGGTCCGCGATTTCTCCACCCCATACAGGGCACATAATTGCTGAATTAGGGCACCCTCGAAACACCTTCCCTGGTCAGAATGGATTCGGCTGGGGACGCCGAAGCGATAAAACCACTCCTGCACCAGCACCCGAGCTACAGTTGGTGCACGTTGATCCCTAGTTGGGATAGCTTGAGTGTATTTTGAAAAGACATCGGTTATAACAAGGACATTCTCCAGCCCACTCTGACAGGGTTCCAGGAGGGTGAAGTCCAAAGCTAAAATTTGGTTTGGCTTAGCAGCTAATAGGTGCCCCATGGGGGCGCGGATTGAAGGCCCAGAGTCTTTAGCTATTGTGCACCTCTCGCACTTTTGACACCACTGCTGGACATCTTGGGTCATACCAGGCCAATAACACCTCCGCCGAACTAAATCCAGGGTACGATGGAAACCTTGATGGCCATGCTGTTCATGCAGAGCCTGCAGCACTTCGGTCCTCAACCGTTCAGGGAGTAGCAACTGGAGGATGCCCTCTCCATCAGGATTGGTGATGCGTCTGTAAAGCACACCCTCCTTCTCCACCACACGCTTCCACTGCCGAGACAATTCCAGAAGGTTCCGGGAGGCTGACTGTCGCTCCTCAGCGTTCGGGCCCCGCTGTCGTCGCCAGAAGGGGAGGAATTTCCCAATAACTGGGTCTGATGCCTGCAGGGCCTGCAAGTCAGAGGAAGAATGAGTGGGCAAAGCTACAACTACTGCTTGGGTTACCTGATGTGAAGGCTGTTGGGTTAGACTGTCTCTCAAGGGAGGTGGTACTGAGGTTCCAGGGGAGACTTCCTCCAACAGTGCCTTGGGGTCCTCCGTAGCCAATCTCCTGGATAGGGCATCTGCATTGCCATTACTCCGTCCGGGTCTATACCTGATGGTGAAATCAAAAGCAGACAATTGTGCAGCCCACCGCTGCTCAGTGGCCCCCAACTTAGCAGTGGTGAGGTAGCTAAGGGGGTTGTTGTCTGTAAAAACAATACATTTCTGGCCCAACAAATATTCTCTGAATTTTTCAGCCATCCCCCACTTAAGAGCTAAAAATTCAAGCTTCATAGAGCTATAGTTGGTCATGTTTCTCTCTGATGGCTTCAACCCTCTACTTGCATAGGCAATTGGACGTACCTGGCCCGCCTGCTCCTGAGACAGAACAGCCCCCAAGCCCTTGTAGCTCGCATCTACTTCCAGTATGAATGGCAATGAAAAGTTGGCATAGGCCAAGACTGGGGTGGACACAAGATGGGCCTTCAGGCCTTCAAAGCTCTGCTCGCATTCTCCTGTCCATTTATCAGTCAGTGACTGAGTTTTAGATCGTCCCGGTTTCACACCAGTGAGTTCGGCCACTAGTCGATGAAGAGGGGCGGCCAGTTTGGAAAACCCTGCAACGAAACGGCGGTAGTAGCTTGCGAAACCTAAAAATGAGCGCAATTCTGCTACCTGCTGTGGTCGTTGCCAGTTGGCCACCACGTCAATCTTAGCCGGGTCTGTAGACACCCCAGCACTTGAGATGACGTGCCCCAGATAGTGGACTTTCTCCTTCATGAATGAGCACTTCTCCAACTTGGCCTTGAGGCCCTCCTGCTTCAGCCGATCCAACACTGCCCCCAAGCGTTGGACATGTTCATCTATGGTGGACGAAAAGACAATCACATCATCAAGGTAAAGCAGGAGAGAGTTGTAATTCTGGGCCCCAAAAATGCGCTCCATTAATCTCTGGAAAGTGCTTGGAGCGTTGCACAACCCAAAAGGCATGCGATTCCACTCAAATAGTCCAAAGGGTGTGCAGAAAGCAGTCTTGTGTCGATCTCTCTCGGCGACTGGCACCTGGTTGTAGCCGCTAGCCAAGTCCATCGTTGAAAACCAGCGAGCACCTGAGAGCGCATCTAGAGACTCCTCAATGCGCGGGAGAGGGAAGGCATCCTTGCGGGTCTTGTTGTTCAGAAGGCGATAGTCCACACACATCCGGAGGCTCCCATCCTTCTTCTTCACCAGGACGACAGGGGAGGCAAAGGGACTGCTACTCTCCCGGATAATCTGTGACTCCAACAACTGATTAATGTGAGCTTTAACTGTGTCATATTGAGAGGGTGGAATGCGCCTGTGCCTTTGACGCACTGGCGTTTCCTCTATTAGAGGAATCTCATGCGAGATGAGCTGAGTACAGCCCAGGTCACCCTCACCAGTAGAAAACACAGAGCTATAGTTTTGTAATAAGACTCTCACCTTCTGCCGATCTTGCTCTGAGAGAGATGTCAAGTCCACCTCAGCTATCTTGTGTTCCAGTGTGTGATCAGCTACTTGAGATGACACCATGGCAGCCAACCTTTCCCGAACCCCAGAAACGCCTACAGGAAGACTTACAATGGGGGCATGTGTCAGAGTGCCAAGGGCTGTGCGTGGATAAAGAAGGACATCATTAGTTCCCACATTTACAACCGGAACATAGGCAGTTCCTCTAGCCACCTTAACTACAGCAGGAGACACCAACAGTCCTGCTGGCAGCCCTGTAGACAAGGGCTCAAACATTACAGAGTCAGTCAATCCAAAATGTAATTGAGAGCATGTAGATGCTACAACCCTCATGGTGCCCCCAGCAACACGCAAAGCCCTTTTCCCCCTGACACGTGCCAAACAATCATGGTCAGAAACCTGGGCAGCATTGGTTTGATGGCATTGCTGCAAGGCCTCTTGCCAACATGGAGGGGCCCCTTTGACACTCTCAGTTTCAAAAAGGGAGGCCCCATGTTGCACAAAGAGCTCTTCATAACATTCCCTAATGACATTCATGCCCAGTACCCCAGAGAAACCTTGGCTAGGCACTGAAGGTACATCTTTAACTATAAGAACCCCCCGCTTAGGAATGACTTTACCCATAATTTCCAAATCTAATTCCAAATAGCCTACAAATGGAATATCAAGACCATTGGCCGCCTTCAACTGCAACCATTGACAGGATAATAATTTCTCCTTCCCCAAGGGTAACAAATGCTGTAAAAAAATTGACTCTGCCAAAGTAGTTACCATTGAACCTGTATCCACCAAACACGGTACTGTTATTCCCCCCACCCCCACAGAAATAGTAGGACAAGAACTTAACAAATTAGAGGCCTCACCAGGCGATGTAGTGTGGAGATGGCTTGAGCCGACCATGTCCCCATCTGCTATGTGGCTCTGCACAACAGAGGGGATTAGTTTTCCGACTGCTGGGTAGCCACTTGAGGGCGTGCATAGGAGTCTTGCGGACCAGATAAAGGGGCCCTAGCTGGTGGGGGGGCATGGTTATTTAAACAATCACGAGCAAAATGTCCTGGCTGCTCACACCTACGACAAATGATAGACCTGGGATTGAAGCGTCTTGGAGGGTGCTGTAGGACAGATAAGTTGTGAGTTAACTGGTTTATTTGCTCTTGCTGTTTCTTAAGCATATCTTTAATCTCAGCTAGCTCAGACTTGTTACTACTGCCACTCTGCATGAGTGCACGTGAAGACCCTTGTACTAAATGCTGTTCCCCTAATAAGGTTGGTACAGAAAAACTTCTACCTCTTCCACCCCCTGGCATCCCTTCCCGTTCCCAGGTGATTGCCTCCGCACGAACAGACAACAGGGTGATGGTGGGTTGGCGACGGACCAATTGTTTCAGTTCTCTGCGGAGGCTGCAGTCTAAGACATTCTCAATGAACTGATCTCGCAATAGCACAGAGGCATTGGGCAAACCATGGGGGGCACTACTGGTAACCTGTTCCATTAGCTGCATTAAAGCATGGGAAAATTCCTGTAGCGATTCACCCTCCTGTTGTTTTCGAGAAAAAAATCTCTCCTGTAAGAAAATATAAGAGTCAACACACCCATAAAACCCTTTGAGAATTTCTAAAATCTTATCAGGATTCTCACGCTCCCCCCGTGGCCTATACTTAATTTCATCCCTTGCCTCCCCCTCCAAATGATCATACATAAAGAACGCTTGTTCAGTCATAGGTAAACGACGGGTCCGTATGCAGGACTGGATTTCCTCCAGCCACTCTACAAAGCCAATGCCAGACCTTCCCCGAAACGAGGGGCACTTCCTCTCTCTGGGGACATACACAAGTCTTTCAGTGGCACCGGGTACGGGCGCCCGTGGATCAGTTCTACCTGCGCCATTGGACGTGGTTGCACCGACATCTCCTGGAACCACCGGTGCTTGACTTGCATCACGCTGCAAACGTTCATTGTCGGCCTGGAGCTGGTTAACCATTTCACGCAGATGTGCCAATTCCTCCTCCATGATGGCTAGCTAGAAGTACACTCTTGTGTCTTGTCTTCATTTAGTTTTGTTTGATGTTTGATTTACTATTTTGTCTGTTACTTTTGGTTTGATTGTCTTTGTCCATTGTCTTTCTTTTGTGAGCAGGCAGAGTGTTAATGGGGGGGGGCCTAGTCACCTGCTGGGGAACTAGAGTGTGTGTACTGAGAGTTGCTTGCTGTGGAGAGTTGCACTACTTAACACTTTCATACTGGAGAATTGCTGTGTCTGATATAAACTGGTCACCGTTGATATTAGCCTGCCCCCTCAGGCCAGCTCTGTCTGTCTCTGTTGAATGTCTGTCTTTTGTGTTCAATAAATTGTTTATTTAAGGAATTCATGTCTCCAAATATGCTTTTAAGAACCTGTGCAGCTCTGTTTCGTAAAGGTCCCGAGCAGCTAAACATTCCCTGAGGCGCTAGGCCCCAGGGTGGCGTAGTCAGGCTACAGATTTGGGGTGGTTGCCCTGACCACCAACTGTAGCAGTCCGGAGAGCAGGAAACATCACCACTGCTGTGGTCCGGACAGGCAGGGCACCCAGCTGGTGGAAGGCTCTGGTGTGCTCACACACACTTTCTTGCAGCAGAGCCTACACTACACTAGCTTGTTATTGCCCATCTGGAATCTCCTCTAGCTTTCCTGCCTCCATCTTCCATTCTTTCTCTTTTCGTTGTTTAAAAGAACTTGCGATATCCACGATGAGTATTTGAGTTAGTGATTTAGCGTCACATTGTGTTCTGATAACCATAATAGATAGCAGAGTAAAAGAAAACAACAAGTAGCCTACTTGCGCGCCTGCGTGCGTAATCTCTCCTGCTCAAATGAAATATGTGCGCGTGGATATACAGTAGCTCTGCTTTAAGTTAATTTTGATAACGTGTTGACAAACTTCATATAGAAAATTGTAAATAGCCTGATGGCATGGCATGCAGCCAATGGGATACTCTGCATAGTTGGGAAGTTATGGTAGGCCAATTTGATGTGAATACACACGCACAAGGGTAATTTTCTTTCCTTGATGAGTAGTCTCAAGGTACGCACAGTGCGTACGGCCGTACGCCTGCAGGCGCCACTGGTTCAGCCCACTCCCCTCCGGGATGCATAGGAAGCTTCTTTCCTGCGGCTGTCACCCCAACTCTGGTGACGACAAATCAACTGCACCACCACCTGCCTATACTTTTTATATCAAATTGCACTTTTTTGCACTGTGTTTCATTGTCTTTGTACTTGTACTCTGCACAATGACAATAAAGTTGAATCACAAAGAGCGCAAACATTATTACCTTCACGGTATGTACAGTATGTTGTCTGACCAGACCTACAGTACCTGTGTACCAGCTACCAGCTAAAGAAATGTACTGTATGTGAAAAATGTATGTGACTGACATTTGGTACACTAGAGTACGTGCACTGAAAAAAAAAAAAGTAATCGCTGGATTTACTTGATTTTATCATGCACATCGGTTGCACATGAATGAAATGTGTAGGTTGCACACGCGTGCATGTACTGTATGTATGTGTGTGTGTGTGTGTGTGTGCGTTTCTGTGTGTGAGTGTGTGTGTTTGCATGTGTGTGTGTGTGTGAGTGTCTGTGTGTATGAGTGTGTGTGTGTGCGCGCGTGTGTGTGTATGTGTGCATGTGTGTGAGTGTGTGCCTGTGTATGTGTATGTGTGTGTGTGTGTGTGTGTGTGTGTGTGTGTGTGTGTGTGTGTGCACAGTGCACACGTGTGCATGTGTGTGAGTGTGTGCCTGTGTATGTGTGTGTGTGTGTGTGTGCACACCAGCGCATGTATGTATGTGTGTGTGTGTGTGTGTGTGTGTGAGTGTGTGCCTGCGTGTGTGTGCGTGTGTGTGTGTGATCTGATATTGGAGTGACAGTGACGGCAGAGAACACAGTGAACATATACACATAGAGACTCATAAAACACACACACACACTCATAGACAGAGAAACACTCATACACAAAAGCAAGCGCACACATGCACACACTAATTTACATACATAAAAGTTGCAGTATAGGAGATAAAGTAGGCGATGGAAACGAAAGCGTGATTGATATTTGCGGAGAGAATGTGCAGGACTGAGCGGTGGTCATATTGTGTATCGCTTTGCGGTACATCTAGTTTTGAAAACATTATTTTAACGTACTAAAAACTCTTTAGTGTTGCTTTAAGTGAAGTTTGTATAAAGTGTTTATGCAATTTCAACGTCATTGTGCTAAACAGGCGACACAGAAAGTAGGCAGTCAGATGTATTGCAACATCAATGTTAATGGACAAATTTGAATATGGTGGGCCACAGTATGAAGAATCATTCACTGGTTGGAAGTTGAAAACATGAAAAACCACTGATACTTTGTGCACTACATACTCAATACCACATTCAGTGTGGGAACAAAGCGACTATTGGTCTCTCTAAGCATATGTTCTTTAAGGCAACACTGTTGGCTGCGTGATTATCTCAGTGTTCTTGCAAAAGCTCATGGGAACACAATGAAATGGTGACACCAAGACATCCCATGTGTCGCTTTGCCATACTGGCTCAGTACTTAGGTGCTTCGCATTGATCTAGTGATTCTGTTGGATGAATTAATTGCTGTGGCAAATATGTCAGTTCAACGTAATAACACTGTGTTTCATAGAAAAACGGGAGTTTGCTTAATTTCATGTTTTGTGTATGCTTACCTTACTTGATTCAATTACAAAACTTACTCAATTGGAATGACAATTTCAACACGATAAGGTTGTGTTTAATTCAAAACTAGACTGTTCCAAGTAATTGTAAGGTAATATGGTTTGATAAATTTGACAGCCCTGACTTTTCCTTTTTTACAGTGTAGTGGAGAATCTAGGGCAATTACTGTGGGCAGGAATGACTTCCTGTGGCTATCCTTACAGCGCAGTTCAAGGAGCCTCTGCCTGGAAAACACTCTGTTGTCTGACCAGCAACCTCTCTGCCCCCCACAGTAGTCCCAGCACAGAGTAAGCCTTATTTATCGGCTTGTTCAGTCTCTTCGAGTCACTGGTTCTGATACTGGAACCCCAACAGATGGCTTTGAAGAAAATTCCACTTGCAACATGCTGAGGGTAGATGTGCAACATCTTGATGCACATACATGTATTAAAAGACCTACTGTAAGCTTCAGCTCAGTAAGTAGGGTGTCCTCACTCTGTCCCCAATACATCACATGTCTTCACTGATGAGTAGGGCAGGCCTCATATTACGCATCTGAAATTTGTCAGAGGAATGTTACAAAGCACATTCTTGCTCATGCTTGTTGAACTTGTCAATCTTGGTCTGGTTCACTCACAAGCAACTGTTCAACTCAGACACTTCATAAAAACCGTTGCAAGTGCCATAAACACATCAGTGCATGTAAGTGCAGTAGCTTTATGGAAACTGAAGTTGGAAACTGATGCTATAACGAAAACTCTACTAAAAGTAAGTAGGGAAAAAAACATAACGAGTTCTACATCATTAATTCCATGCAAAGCGTAATATCATACAATATTTTTAAAATCTATTCTCTAGGGATATGTCTGTTTTTATTTGGCTTACGATGACTATTGCTGGTACAGCAGTATTGTCACTGGTAAGTATGTAAAATTCTTACACTTTCCTTTTTTTATTATTATTTTCATCTTACATGGTGAAATAAATTAACCACCATTTTTTCTTACTTTCATGCAGCCACAATCAGAAAATATAGGTAGGCTTAAGATCTATGCAGCTCTTACCATTTCCTCTGGAAGCATTATCCATAGGCTATGAAGATCATACTTCTAAATAATGTCTTTCTTCTTTAACTCTTCTCTCTTTGAAGGCATTAAGAAACTGGACATCCCACAGATAAACAAAGGAATGGCTTATACACTTTATACTTTACTTTTTGTTTATTTAATTAATTTTTAAGTTGAAAATTTTAATATTTAAAAATGATCTATTTATACAGATTCTAACCTGCGTGAAGGTGACATCAAGGAGGTAAAATAATTATCTGTTGCAGTGAAATGATCCAGAAATGTGCATATACCTGAGATTACATGTTCCATAGTAAAACACAATGGATATGGTTTTGGTTAAGGTACTGCCGTCCTTGCCAAGATCATGTCAAATAGAAATTAGATCTCAAATTAATATACAGTATCAACCTTCCTGTACTGCTTACTCAAATATAAAGACATTGCACATGTTTATTGAAGCATGAATTACGTGGATTTATGTGTTCATTGTGAACATTAACTTCAATATTCAGTTTTAATAAGAGTCATTATTGGATGTGAGAATAATCTGTCTGCTGTCTCCAGGTCGGGAAGAGCTCTCTCTTGGACCAGCAGTATCGTTGGGATCTGCCAGTGCCTTATGTCTTAGATGCTGGTCTTGGTGAGATTTTTTTGGTGATATGTGTTCCACTTTACATACATGGCTCACAAGATTATTAATGTTGATAATTATATTGAGTATAACATTTAATTGCTGTTTTTACCTGCACTGTACACAGACATAAATGCCAAAGGAGTCATTCTCAAGGCTATTGAACAATACAGACTAAAAACCTGCATTGATTTCAAGCTCTGGGATGAATGTGAAGCATCTCACATCTCATTTGAACAACAACAGGGGTAAAAACCTTGAGGTGTTTTCAATGATACAAATATTTGCCATGTGTCTGGAAGTCATCTCAATCGAACAACCCATCTTTGTTTCAGATGTTGGTCATATGTTGGTAGAAGGTTGAAACAGCAACCACTTTCCATTGGCTCTTCCTGTGATGAGATCAGTATAGTTGAACACGAGCTTCTTCATGCTCTGGGATTCTGGCATGAGCAGTCCAGATATGATAGAGATGACTATGTCACAATCGAGCGGAAGAACATTCAAAAAGGTTTTTCTCAGTAGTTTATATATAAACTATATACAGTATGCATACATATACATGTGTCTGTGAATTCTCAGACAACGTTAAATTAATCTCTCACTTGAAATAACAACATTATGTGTTAACCTCCCATTTTTGTGACTCAACAGGGCGTGAGAACGATTTTGTAAAAGAGCTCAGCAACACCAGCAGCACCCAAGGCACTCCATATGACTACTGGTCTGTGATGCACTATGGACAATATGCCTTCAGTAATGGAATAGGACCAACTATCATCACAAAGGACGCAGAGTTTCAAGATATGATTGGTCAGCAATTGGGCATGAGCTCCCTTGATGTTCAGGAGCTCAACAGACTCTATGGATGTAGTAAGTACCCATCTATCTATTTATCTATCTATCTATCTATCTATCTATCTATAAATTACAGGAATGTAATGTCTGTCTGTTTGTGCATGTCTCTCGAATCGTTCGATTGACTTGCCAGGTAGCTTGCTATGGGGACAAATACGTGCATTTTGACTATATCGATAAGGGTAGCACACATTGGCTTTCAACGCTCTGCCGTAGCCACTCCCCCTCTCACACAGTACAGAGCTTGGGTGGATTCCCCGAAAGCATCAGAAGCTTAAGGTGGTCATAAAGTCCCTCTTACGAACATCTTAGGCTTTGCCTTGAGAGTTTTTTCAGAAACCATCATGGCATATAAGAGTATTGTGAAATCACTCGTAGACCTACAGTACGTGTTCCAGTGTTCTCGTTACTGGCTAAGAGCATCTTAAGGTACTCTCACTGAGGTCACCAGCAGGACATACTGTACAGGAGAATTACAACTAGGACTACCATTGGGCTGGGTAAACCCTGCCTGATCTGCCAGCGATTTGGATTCCACCCTGCAGCTCAGGCTGGAAACCTGCCGGCACATCCATCTCTCCTATTTCATGTCCACATTTGCTGGGTCCAATCACATGCTGGCTCATCCAGCAGGCGCACCTGGATCTTTGGTCTGATTGGCTGAAGGACTATCCAAGGGTATGGAGTCATTTGAACTATATGCCCACAGATCACGGCTCTTGTGCAGCAGAAATAAAGCACAGCCTGCCCAGAAGAATGTTCAATCTTCAAAGAATGAGTTTAGTATGGTGATAGCCAGACTAGTAATTTAGGCTACAAACTTGGAAATGGCAGTCATAGTGTTGGATATTATGAACATCCTTTTTATCAACTAGGCCTAGCCTATTATACAGGGGGGGAAACTGATTCATAAAATCGGACTAAATTCATCCTACAGTATAAGGGGAACGTTGTATGGGCAGGTGACTATCCAAGCTTACAGTATGTGCTTTTGAATAATGATCAAAGAAAGGTTAAATACTGTTATTCATTTGATTATCTAAAATTTAAAATTGTGTTTTCAGTCTGGAAAAAAATTAAATTGGGTTTGTTCCCGTTTTCTGCTACTGTACATTCATCCAAACATTTTGTTTGTTTCCAATTTTTTTTCATTTTTGTTTTTGATCTTTGAATCATTTCTAATCCCAAAATGACACAGTTATGTCAGATGTTGAGGCTTAAAAAACCCACGCACCAATGGAACATTATTAACATAATTTTGTCAAAGAATCTAAAACAGGAATTGTGTGTATGTGCAAGCTAAATCACTACCAACACCAACATTGCAAACAAAACACTGATTTTAATAGCTAACACAAAGGTTAGGTATAGTTAAGCAAACTAAACCTGTGATTGACCAAAAACATGGTCTACAACATTTTATGTTCCCTGAGAGGTTTTCATTTAGGCGTTTATAGAAAGCCACTTGAGAGATGTATACATGGCTTGGTTATACTGTATAAAAAAATAGCCTATATACTTTGAGTTTGAAAAGACTATGTTGTAATCTTTTAAATAATAATTCATTTGAAAGATCAATTAACTCTGTCTGAATATTACAAATTTAAAGGAACACTTCACCGTTTTTTCATATTAAACAACGTTATTCCCCTAATTAAGATGAGTTGATACATACCTCTCACGTTTCAATGCGTGCACTCTCTGGCTCTGGCGTGCGGTGCAACTTTGATAGCACTTACATGTAGCTAGCCCAATGCATTCATTAGGATCCAAACAGAGATGAAGTTAGAAGTGACCAAACACCTCCATGTTTTCCCTATTAAAATACAGTTACACAAGTAGTCACACGAGCAAGTATGGTGAGACAAAATAAAACGTGGTGCATTTCTAAGCAGGTAAGAGGGATAATATTGTGTGGCGCAGTAATATCCTCACTCTTGCACTTTCAGTTTCACTTTGGAGTGAGGATATTACTGCGCAGAGTCTAAGTGCTCCCAATATTATTCCGCCACACAATATAGTTATCCCTTTTACCTGCTTATTGAAGTGTAAAGTCCCCACCGCCTGCGGTGTCGGGTCCTTATTACCACTTCGAACGTGCATTATTTTCCTAGAACCGCACGGCGCATCGTTGATTATCCCTTACATAATGAACGGGTTGAAGAAAAATTAGAATGGATTTTGGCGTGACATTGCTTGCGTCTGCGTGAGAGCGTGAGATTGATGATGAAATCGTGAATGTGAAAATATCATATCTTGAAATAACATGATATTTTCATGTTATAGCCTAACGTGAAAATTTCATTATCATGAAATAGCATGATAATCTCATGTAATAATATGAAGCTTATCTTGTTAAAACCTGAAAAAGATACCAAGGAAGACGATTACATTTTGGGAGTGATCCGTAACACCGTCGGGATTCCGGAGCCGTTTATGTGTTTCACTTAGTGGTGTAATGGCATGGTATGGCCACGTGGTGGCGATCGGAATAGTTTAGGTTCAAATGTATGACAACCTACAGTAGGAGGAACAATACAGGCGGAGGTCTTTTTTTTTGTGTGTGACAGCTATACACCACCATACATCTGACATGGAGTACATTCTATTCCAATCAGGGGTTTACAAGTGCTCTGGAATATTTTATCAGAATAGCTCCATTGCTTTTCTGGGGAACCTACAACCCACTTGACTTACATGCTGTTCCACTCCTCTCATTCCCATTAAAATTTCATTTGAATCAACATTCCGATCAAGGATATGTGTAGTTTTTTATTCCGATTGACCCATTATTCCGATTGTAACTGGATCCATGTAAACGGCTACAATATATAATACATACTGTTACTTATATTGTATATTGCATATATATACATATTCCCATTACATGTTTTCCATTACTCTCTAACACTGATGAATTCTATTCCCAGATGACTCAATCTCCTTCCTGGACCACTGCAGCTTTGATGAGGACATGTGTGAGATGAATTCAACTGGATGGGAGAGAGTGAGCCGAGCTGATGGAGGTCCCCAATCTGACCACACCTACCTGGGCATGGAAAATCAAAGTAATGCTCTAACACCTCTATAGATAGAATCCCCTGTAGTATCAATGTATTCCATGGATGGTAATGTTTTGGTTGTTTTACTGATTTAAGTTTAAACGTTTAATGATAGAATTACTGTCTCATTAACATTACAAACCACAGTGATCCCCTTTATTTTTGGAAAGATTAAGTATGTTGCTGTGGAGAAAGAAAGTAGGGAGGAAAAAGTAAAGTATGTAAAGGTATCCTGGAAGCCAGCCCGAATTTAAGGCTGCCCACAAAATTTGAGGTCGAGAAATTTGGTCTGGACTTCTTTCATTGTGAGGCCTCTAAAAAAACTATGAAAACTTGAGAACTGTGCAGACCAATGAAATCATCTGGGTTTATACAATGATGGATAGATGAGCAGCCATAGCAACGGTGCCTAGTAGTGATGCGTAGGGTCATGGTTTTTATGACCTGCACTGTCTGACCTGAAATCCAGTCCACCCCGTCAGTTCCAATAAAATGTACTGTATGTTAAACATCAACCTGAACTGGACCCGAACAACTAATTTCTAATTTGAATGATATATAACGTGGTTCATAAATAGTCTATGCAACAGCTTTATACTCTCTCTCTCTTTCACTCTCTCTCTCCCTCCCTCCCACACACGCACACACACACAGGTATGCATGCGCACACACACAAACATGGCTATTTGGACTGTTTTACAAGACTTTGCTACTGTCTTTGGTCACCTCCATGCTGTGAGACATTTCAATAATACACCTTTCCTATCTGAAGTTAGGGGAACACTAACTTACAGTAGGAGAGACTATTCTGTAGTGACTTTCTAAACATAGATGGATAAGAATTTGCGAGTTAGGAGGATTACCTTTTGCTTACACCAGGCCAGTGGCAGTTCTAGGGGGGAGGGGGCATTCGTCGTAAAAATACGTCTTGCAACCCCAGTTGCCACCTTATTTCAATATATTTTATCTATTAAATCGCATTTTCGAAATTCAATGATCTGTCCACAGAAACACAGCCCTCACCTACTTTCTAGCTGTCATTATGGTTCTTTAAAATACCCTCACCCCTCCGAAACGGTTTCTCCCAAAGACTCGTGAATCACTAGGCTCGTTCGACTTCTGGAAGATCTGCGCAGATCTGACTTGATGTGATGCATGCTGGGTTGAACACAATGCATACTGGGACAGACAAAATGCAAACTGGTTAGAAATCATGTCCGACTTGTTGCAGACGGGGTGGGACTTACCACCGTGACATCATGTCACATGTCCTTAAAATATCGCTGGGGTCTGCGTTTCGTTTCCGTTAGCGCAGTTGGTTTTATACCGTCTGCACAGGCTGAAACCCACCCCAATGACGTCAGTTCAGAGTCATTGGTCACCTCCATGCTGTGAGACATTTCAATAATACGCCTTTCCTATCTGAAGTTAGGAGAACACTAACTTAGGAGAGACTATTCTGTAGTGACTTTCTAAACATAGATGGATAAGAATTTGCGAGTTAGGAGGATTGTGGTTAGGCTCTAATGTGGTCCTTTTGCTTACACCAGGCCAGTGGCAGTTCTAGGGGGGAGGGGGCATACGTCGTAAAAATATGTCTGGCCACCCCAGTTGCCACCTTATTTCAATATATTCTATTTATTAAATCGCATTTTCGAAATTCAATGATCTGTCCACAGAAACACAGCCCTCACCTGCTTTCTAGCTGTCATTATGGTTCTTTAAAATACCCTCACCCTTCCGAAATGGTTTCTCCCAAAGATGCGTGAATCACTAGGCTCGTTCGACTTCTGGAAGATCTGCCAGATCTGACTTGATGTGATGCATGCTGGGTTGAACACAATGCATACTGGGACAGACAAAATGCAAACTGGTTAGAAATCATGTCCGACTTGTTGCAGACAGGGTGGGATTTACCACCGTGACATCATGTCACATGTCCTTAAAATATCGCTGGGGTCTGCGTTTCGTTTCCGTTAGCGCAGTTGGTTTTATACCGTCTGCACTGGCTGAAACCCACCCCAATGACGTCAGTTCAGAGTCATGATAGGGCCGTTTGGAAGAAATCTCCCCATGACGAGTATCACAGGTGTCTCGTTCTGCCTCCTTACCAAAGACTCTAGAGCGGACCAAGATGGATCAGTCCATATATTAGGAACAGCACTGTAGCCAGCGTCTTATCCCTGTGATCCATCCCGCTCTGTTCTTTGCTCCTTACGTTAGAATGTGCTAAAATGAACAGAAATCGAAGGGATACCTTCTTATTTGTGATTTCTGGAACAGCGGTAGGCTAGCCTACTGAAAACATTTTGATATTCTGCTATTTTATGCTGTTGGTTAAATATACACACGGAAAACACTTGATATTTAATTAATGTGCTACAATGCAGGCCTGTTAACTGTATGACAACAGTGGTTTATTTAAACACATCATATCAATTTACAGCATTTCGTCAGTCATCATGCTCATTTTAATGAGTAAGAATGAAAGTTATACTTTATTTAATGCACACAAAATCCCGCGATATCTCCCGCGAGGTCTCCCACGAGGTCTCACGCCAGTAACTTCAGGTACAGTGCAGCTGGACTGTCCGGGGCCAGCTGCGTCTGACTTTCGCTCCACCCGCTAACAGGGGAGCTACACCAGACGCGTAACTAAAGCGTTCCGTTCGCGACGCGTATGTTGCAGCCGGTCGTAGCAGTTAATAATCACTGTAGTCAATGGAAGTAGCTACACCAGACGCAACAGTGGCGTGTACATTCGAAAAAAATAGACCCATCTTCTAAAATGGATTTTACGCGGCGCGAACAGAACGCTTCAGTTACGCGCCTGGTGTAGCCTCCCTGTAAGTCAGCCGCAGCTCATCGTGAACGAGCCTACTGAACTTCATCTGCCTGAAGAGACATAGCCTATCCATGGAGTCAACAGGTGCGTCAAAATTGTTTCAATCCGATAGATAGCCTGCTTATAGACCGATACAGTCATCTCCTTGCTCAGGTGAAAGCAAACATTTCTTTCAAAAGTTTTCATTGCAGACTTCGTGCAACTTTACCAAACAGTATAGAAGTAACCTCCTTTGCTCTCTTTCTCTCGCTCTCTCTCTCTCTCTCGTGCGCGCTCAATGGACACCCACCCCTCGACATGCACATTCAATTCAAATAAAACATTCAATTGTGAAATGACACATAGAAGACAACTAGCTAAATTATTATAAAATCCGGTAAGCATCATTAACATACTGTACAAATTAGATTAAAACTATTGCATTCAAGTTAGGGCTGCTCGATTATGGTAAAAATCATTATCGCTATTATTTTGTTCAATATTGAGATCACGATTAAACATGATTACACAGTGACTTTGGAACTATCATCCATATTCAAAATGTATTTTGACATTTAAAAATGTTAAATTAATTGTTAAATATAATCCAACAGGAAACAATACATGTAAGAAGTTAACGCACACGACAACTCAAGACAAAAGGAGAACATTGTTATGAAACTGAATGTAGCAAAATAATCCTTATATTTTGATTATGCTATTTTCATAATCGTTGGAAGTCATAATCACGATTATTCGATTAATTCGATTAATTGCACAGCCCTAATTCAAGTTGACTGATCATCTCAATACCAATGTTTTCCAACTCCAAGACTCAAAAAGGCCTACTTACTATTTGATTGCCATATTGTAATATTCACTGGATATCCTTAGAAGAGCATTTTAGATTACTCTATATAGTCCAAAGTTCAAATCTCTTCATAGAAAGATTAACAGGTACTTGGAGATGTTTTCAAATAAAAGGATCTAAATAGTGTGAAATCTTGAAAAAAGACCTATTCCACATATGTTCAACCGACTCCTGAAATGCTACTTCACATGTTTTCAACTGTGATTATGGTTAAAGAGGAATAATGCAGGATTGGCGATTTCAGCTCTGGTTTCGGTTTCGTTTTTCGTTTTCGCTCGTTTTATGCTTGCATATTTCTCTGCAGAGCTTCCCCGACAGCTTTAGCGTGTATATTTATACATATATAGGCTATATATAAATTGCAAGCGTGGTTCTTCTTGTTCCTTTCGCGTCTCTGACTTCCAGATGTAAACAACAGACGATCGTTTATCAGAAAGTTGCAAGGTTGTAATATCGGATAGGGACACTAGGGGCGGGAGCAAATGTGACTGTTTTCGATAAAACTGGTCAGTCAAGCAAAACAACGATTTCTAAGCGATTTCATGACTATGAAAAAGTTGCATAGGGTCTCTTTAATTATTTCTCACTGTCATAATAAAATAAACTTTAACCTGAGCATTTCACGGGAAAATATGAATTTTTAAATCACAATGAAATCCATTGGCAAACATTTATTGGTGAACGTCTGAAGTTGAAGTACACATTCAATACAAATTCAGTGTTTACTCTGGATGGTACTATGGCTCAATACATATACAGTAATACTTGACATGACAACTTGATTTTGAGTCTTTATTGAAAGTAAAAAATATTTCTGCAATATGCATAAATTGCTGCCTCCACAACCTTAAGCCCCCCTGCTGGAACCTCATGCCACACCTTTGCCACCCCAAGGCAAAATCTCTAGATCCGCCACTGCACCAGGGCCCGTATTCACAAAGCATCTTATCTTACCACTAAGAGTACTCCTAAATCGCGCTAGAAGATTTTAGTTAGGAGTTTTCCCATAAAAGTTATTCACAAAGCCTTTCAGACCTACTTTTAGTAAGGAGAAACGCCCACTCCTAAACTAAAAGTGAGTCTTCGTTGCTATGGTTGACGTCATTACTCATGCACGAGCTTGATGAAAGTGACCACCTTGATTGGCTGGTGATTATAACGCGGGAATGATGGCAAACCTCCCCTACAATGACGAGTTGAGTGACAGGTGTTACGTCTTAGCTGGTGAGAATGCGTGCGCTATGTCGGGCTGTGAAGGATGGAAGATGATGAATAAATAGGCATAGCCTTAAAGGGATAATCCGGAGTGAAATGCACTTTAGATCAATTTTTCGGACTATTGGGAGTACATACGTTGAGTTGACACCAAAATCATGTCATTCGGATGTATTTTGAGAAAGTTCGAGTTCACCGTTTTTAGCCAAAACTCGTTAGCCTGTAAGTGACCGGGGCAGGTCCTTTCGCCACTACAAAACGCTATTTTTATACCTCTTCTACTGTTCCAAACAACACTACACTTACGTGGTAGTGAGTAGAGGGTCCCTAAAGCCAAACCGAAGTATCCCCACGTCTTTATGTGGTCGGATAGAGAGTCCAGAATGAATTTAATCGAGTCAGTACCTTTCCGGAAATGTTAGTAAAGTGTTGTTGAAGCGTTGCGCAGCTGCCGCAACGACATTTCCGGAAGGTACTGACTCGATTAAATTCGCCAGTGTACCCGTGACAACACATGAACAAACAAATTCACAAAATAACAATGACACAAGACAAAAACATGACAAGGTAACATAACAAAGACAAGACATGTCAGATGGAGTGGCGTAATCGCCAGCTTACCCATCTAACAGTAGACATACAAAACAGACATAAAACAAACAATTAATAATTAATGATCAAATAAATAATTTAAAAAAAGGAAAGAAATAAAGAAAAAAGTCTGTGTTATAGGCTAAGTCCAACTTATTCCAATAGCAAGTGTAGCCTAGCTATGTCTTCAGACCAACCCGTTTGTGGCCATACCATTCACACATTTCATGTTGTTTTCACACAGTATGCAGTCGGTGAATACATTTCCACAATGCTTACATTTTCTTAAGAGACAAGCTATGCCTGTTACAAACAAAGCCTACCCAAAACTTGCTTGATACCATTAATTACACAGTTGTTCTCAGTCACTGATGATGATTTTAAATAATTTTGTTTGTTTGTTGTTTGTTTAAAAAATAGATACCAGCTATTTCATGCATGGCAAAACAACAGGGGGAAAACTGCAGACCAGGAGGTTGAAGCCTAGAAGAACTGGCAACATCCAGTGCCTTGAGTTCTTCTATTACAATAGTGGGAATAAAACGGATCAGCTCAAGATCTCAATGATCGAGTTTGATAGTGAAAATGACGCCATAGGAACTCGCAAACAAGTGGGCAGTGTTAGAGGTAAGGGCTCTGTAATTGCATATTGAATTATATACTGTATGAAAAAACAAATGCAAGAATAAGCCAAAAGTGAATGTAGAATACAGAGGGTAGACCTCTGCAAAGTCCATTTCTCGCAGCACTGAAAACTACATTTATGGATTTGGATCCATTTCACAATTTATTGTGTTTTTCCTTGGGTTCTATACTTTTCCACTTCTATGCTTTAAGTTTCTTGAAAATCAGTCCAGTAGTTTTTTTTTGCATAATCCTTCTTACAGATAAAACATATCCCCCTAGATGGAGGTAAGAATGCTGGTCACATACATTATTGAAGTTAAACCATATTAGCAATCTCTTCCTCTCTTAGGTCCTCCAGCTGATTACTGGCAACTTAAATATGTTCCTCTGAGCTCCACTAAGGCGTTTCAGGTGGAGTTTGAGTTCAGCAAAGGAGCAGGAGAGTCCAGTGGTGGGTTTTCTGTGGACGACATCAACCTGTCAGAGACCAAATGCCCTCAGGAGACATGGCAGATCAGTAACTTTGAACAACTTCTGAACACCAGTGCACCTGAAACAAATGAAACAAGGTCTGAATTATTCAGTCCAACATACCTGGCTGAAGATGGCTTTCATTATCAGATTGTTCTAGAACTTGACAATTCATCAATGTCTGCATATATTCGCCTGGTGTCTGGTGATTTTGATGAGTCTCTTACGTGGCCTCTGGAGTGGAGGCAGATGACTTTACTTGCCCTGGACCAGACCCCTGACGTTAGACAACGCATGTCTAACCAATTCAGCTTCACCACAGATTCAGCAAATAGATACGGTAAAAGAGGCACAACCCTCAATACAAACCATAACATTGAAAATGATGGATAATGTTGCAGTTAACCATCATACGTTATCTAACGTATTTGCTATGCAAAGTTGTTGCTACAGAGCCTTTGAAATGTCATAAATTATGGGCATATAATCCCACTAATTCATTGGGGGGCAAGCAGAGAAGCTGTGCAGGCTTTTTAAGTGTTTGTACTTTTCTTCTTCTGCCATGGAAATCTATGGCAACCCCTGGGACTATCATAGAGAACAACCTAACATTTCTGATAGAAATGGACTATTTTAAAAAAAATGAGGTTCCTTTTGAATCCTTGGAATCCTTGTTCAGTGCATAAACCTCCACTAAATTGTATTTTCCGCTATAATGGATTTGATCGATATCACAAAAGTTTTTAAAAATAAAATAGAAATGTCCAATCTTCATCAAATTTGGCACATATGATCTTCAGATCAAGCCTCAGAGAATGTAATGCATTAATTTAGTTGATTAAGCATCCATCAGAGCCTGTCAAGAAACATAAGTGAGTAGTGTGAAAGTGACAAACAGAAAGTTACTTGCCTGCTGAGATGCTTGGCCCTCTCATCACTGCTTGCATCTACAGTATGTTTTGCCTATGTTTCATGTCACGTACTTCCCTGTAACTGTAAGCTCTTATTTAATGTTTGAATGTAACATGAAAACAATGTAATGACATCAGTGTTTTTTCTCCATGTGCAGCACCAGAGCTTTGGTACCGGCCTAGTAAGAATGGAACATTGGCCGGAACAAATGAGTTCGGTTTTCCTCTGTATGTTAATAAGGGCTTTGGCAGGTTTGACTGGATGAACCTACAGAGCCTTAGAAGAAGACCTTTCTTGAAGGGAGGGGACTTGTTTCTTATCGTTGACATACAAGGTAACAGGCATTTTGCAGATAATCTATACAGTTTTATTATTTACACAATAAAATAATGTTTCATTTTTCAATTTCTTCCTTTAGACATTTCACATCTCCTTCAAAATCAGTCATCTCCATGTGACGTCCACACAAGGTAGAGACACTTATATTTTCATCAAACCATAAATTACGGTTTTAGGGCAGTGACAAACACCATTTAGCCTACCCGAAACTAATGCTCAGTAATTTCACATAATATGACAAGGCACAAAAGTCAATGTTTATGCTGCTTATGTACATTTAGCCCCTACTGTATGTCATACCACATGCTGTACGTTTTAGAACTAATGTTTCCAAACTAGGAGTGCATGTATAATATAGACAAATTACATGTACCGCATAAAGATAATGTGACCAGTGCTTGGTGATGCCATATTATTCCAAGAAAAGGCATACTTGTAAACTACTCTCCATCCTCTGCTCCTGTAAACCGGAAGTCTTTATGTTGAAATGATTCAGTAATTCTTAAAACTGAAATTCTTCCTTTGGTATGCATGCACATTTCAGAAAAGGTTCAAGTTGTGGTGGACAAAAATGTGTTATAGCCAGATTCATCCTAAAATTCTCTGCAAGGTTGAAAATGTGTGTGTGCTACCTACAAAGACAAGTCTGCAGCAATATACAATATTCTTTGGTGACACCAAAATGTGCGTCTGTATCAGCATCACTCTAGTATACCCTGTTTCTATTATGTGGCAGCTATTTTGCAGATAGCTTTGTGGTATATGTAGATATTTACCATAGTGTGCCAGAGTGTTTCGCTTGCATAGTACATGGCCACACTATGCTACAGTCACTATGTTACAGTCATATTATGCTGTAATACTTACAGCCCAAATGGTAAACAGTGCAAGTACTGTACTAAGGGACCTTTTTTGGCCACTAAACTTCTGCAGTATGAATTGTGTCAAGACTTTTACAAGACTTAGGTACCGTATAGCGTAGCATAGTACATGGCCACACTATGCTACAGTCATATTATGTACCACAGTATGCAGTACATCTGGTTATCAGGGCCCGAGCACCGAGGTGCGGCCTGCACCATAGGTGCAATTAGGGCCCGAGCACCGAGGTGCGGCCACTGAAGTTGCTGCACCATAGGTGCAAGGCCCTATTGTTTTTGCTCAGATTAAATTTCTTCTGGGCCACGTTTGGCCTTTTTAACCAATTTGGCATGCTCTAAAACTCTGACTCTGACCTAGGGCGTGGCTTAGGGACTCTATAGCGTCACCTAGCGCATTGTCTGTTGTGGTTGACACATACATGCATGGAAATGAACCATATTTGGTAGGCATGTGTGTTGTATTAATCTGAACAAGTTTTACATTTAAACTACATAGTGAATCTTAGAGGAATTTGAGTTATGATTATGATTATGAATTTTGCACATCATGTATTTTGAAACACTTCACCTAGACGGTTTATCGAAATCATGTCATATTAGCACTAAAATGATCTTGAGGGGTTGCTCAAGAGGAAATGCGACCAGATTATTGAATTTTCGAAGTATATTGAAATGGCGAAGGTTTGAATTATGGCGTCTTATTAAGAAACAGGAAGTTGATGTTATAGGCAGAAAAAAGGTTATAAATTGGCTGTAATTTCGCAGCTACATGTGAAATTGCTTCTGCTAGTCAGAGACAGAGCTCTGGCCTATAGTGTGGCTTCGGGACTCTATAGCGCCACCTAGCAGCACGTTATCTGTTGTGGTTAACACAAACATTCACGAAAATGAACCAAATTTGGTGGGCTTGTGTGTTATTGCTACCGCTAGTCAAAGACAGAGCTCTGGCCTAGGGTGTGGCTTAGGGACTGTATAGCCCCACCTAGCGCATTGTCTGTTGTGGTTGACAGATTCACAAAGAAGAACCAAATTTGGTGGGCATGTGTTTTGCTATAGCTATTCAGAGACAGAGCTCTAGCCGAGGGTGTGGCTTAGGGACTGTATAGCGCCACCTAGTGTGTTACCTGTTGTGGTTGATATATACATTCACGAAAATGAATCAAATTTGGTGAGCTTGTGTGTTATTACTGCTGCTAGTCATAAACAGAGCTCTGGCCTAGCTTAGGCTTAGGCTTAGGGCTTAGGGACTCTATAGGGCCACCTAGCGCATTGTCTGCTGTGGTTGATACAGTCACGAAAATGAACCACATTTGGTGGGCATGTGTCTTATTGCTACCGCTAGTCAGGGATAGAGCTCTGGCCTAGGCTGTGGCTTAGGGACACTGTAGCGCCACCTAGCACATTGTCTATTATGGCTGACATACATTCACAACAATTAGGTAGGCTTGTGTGTTATTGCTGCCGCTAGTCAGAGACAGAGCTCTGGCCTAGGGTGTGGCTTAGAGATTCTATAGCGCCACCTAGCCTGTTGTGGTTGACACAAACATTGATGAAAATTAACCAATTTTGGTGTGCATGTTTGTTGCTCATGCACATGCCCACCAGCAAGTACGTGTTGCTTTGTTAGATTCCAAAATGTCACGGGTCTGCACTGCAGGTGCTCGGGCCCGCCATCGCCGCTTGCGGCTATATTTTAATGTCTGTTTCTGCATCTCATATTTTCCAATGATCACTTTGTCTCATAGTTCTACAACTCCAACTGCAACCACAGGTTCTACTACAGGAGGTGACAGGTAATTAAAATGTGTTGTAATATGCAATATACCCAACAACACCAATAACCTGATACTGTACCCCCTGGTCCCTAAAATGAAATCTCTATCGAAAGAAAAATAACATTACAGAATAGACACAATTTATCATCAAAAAAACTTTTGGACCATCTCATCCATGACTAATTTATTTGTGGTGGAAAACTTTCAATGATTTCAAAAAAACATACCGGAAAGTGTATGCATTGAGCATCACAGCACAACAAAAGCTAGTGGCAATATTTTATTAACTCAAATGTGCTGACGCTAAACTTTAGACACAAATTGCATATTTGTATGTCTGTTAATGTTTGTATTTTAATTTGTCATTGTGCCAAAAACTAACCACAGCACAACAAGAGTGACTACAGAAGAGGTCATCTTCACCACAGAGGATGAGAGGTGAAATAAGCCACTTCTTTGTTTTGTAATAACATTATCAGAATGGAAATTATGATAATAGCATAATGTTGTGAGGCTACAGTATGTAACATTGCCAATATATTTCTTTGTGTTCAACAGATGCGAGGACATTTTTTGTAGTGCCTGTTCCAAGATGTCCCTCTCTCCAGTAATGCTGGTGGTGGCACTGATCTTGTTTTTAAGTATGTGATTATTGGATCACTGTCATCAAATCTCAACTGTTGTTTGGAAATTTCACGGCCTGAGTGTACTTCTGCTACAGTAATACGGTCTGCTGACAACTTATGCACAGTGAAAATGACACACATTTTGTCACATGCACTGGCTTGTGACAAAATGTCACACCAAATGTGCTGCACCAAAAGTTTTGTGTCCATACAGAATTTTGCATTAACTACTGACATGGATGTTTTCACGCACTGGTTCAGGTCAAGAGAAAACATAATCTATTAATCAAACTTTTATCAGACACTTTCACTCAAGGGGACTTGGAATACAGATTTTCTTTTGAGTGTTTGTTGCCCTGGGGTTAAAGACTGGATGATAAGGTTATTTAAATTCATGCTTCAGCAAATCATAGCTAACTAGACTAAAATGATTTATTTTTTATACAGATTTACTCAATGCAGTGATATCACACTTTGTGGGTGACATGACTTGTGCTGCCTACAAACAGAATATATTTTGGTGAAACAATGCACATGACCGTATGTCCATACAGCACGGCCGTATCCACAGAAGTAAACTAAAGCCTGAGCGTACTGGTTAAAAGATTGTAACTTTATGTAATCTCTCTGGGTATGTATTCTGGGTAATGAGGTGAAGGTTTACTGTTATTCCTTAGATAGGCTAAACTGTTAACGATTACTTTTGGTGCTGTTTAGACTGCAGGGTGAATAGTTGTTGAAGTGCATTTGCCATTAAGCTAGCAATATTTTTTTATTATTTACAAAAGCTTGGGGAGGAAACAGCAGCTGACCCAATGCTCTACAAACTAATGCGGTAGCGAGGAATAAGGGAGAGCTTTCTGTCATTTATTATTTTGCTTGTGTGAAATCTATTAGAATCTCCAGGTTCACAAAGGGATTTAATAGCTTTTAAGTAGGGCTGTCAAAATAACTGATTAATTTAGATGAATTAATTTGAGATAAAATAACTGATTAAAAAAATGAATCAAGATTAATCGATGATCTTTGACCTGGAGCCATTCATGTCAGTAACCATTAGACCGTAAAATGGGGAGACGAGAATGTGCTGCCTGGATCATTGAACATTTACTTTGAAAAAATGGCCTGACAGTGTCAAAAAGAAAGTGTTGATGAAAACAAAGTCCTCTGCAATGTCTGCAGCACAGAATTTGCATATCACCGGAGTTCGTCAACTCTTACCACATTACTGCAAAGAAATAGTGTTGACATTGCGATTTTGCGATTCATTTGGATTAATTAATCACAGAGTATGTAATTAATTAGATTAAAATGTTTAATCGATTGACAATCATACTTTTAAGTGTTCTTTTTGTGATTACTTCAATAATGTGTCACTTGATCATAATAATGTGTATCCATATTATTGTGAAGGTTCTTATATACAGATATACAGTGTGATCTTAATTATATCATTTTATGCATGCTCTCTGGATGTGGTACTGTAACTTTGCCATTCTTAATGTGTATGCTGATATCTTGTTGCAGGGCCATAGCAAGCCTTCTGACATTTAATTTGAGATTCAATCTAGCAGGATCAGCAATAATGCGTATTGTATGTTGTCAAATCAGTTGACGCTTGTGTAGAATTATAAACACCATTTATGATATAAACACCAGGCACAGGCCCCCTGACCCCATCTGGCTACGGTGCTGTGTTGATATGATGTTGATATTCTCATTGAAATGTCAAGTGTAGTAGACATTCATATGTACCAAGAAACTGCGATCAACGATATGACAATAAAAACAAATGACAATCAACAGCCTTTTTGTACTGTCTGTGCAGGAATTTCAAACCTAACTGCTACAAAAATGTGACTAGCTCAAATTGTAGGCTTGATTTTCATCCATCATTCATCCAACTCTACATTATTCTCTACATCAAGGTTTATTACACAGATTTTTGTCTGTAAGTGTTTGCCATTTTATGTGTAATAAGATAGATATTCTGCTCATTTTGAATGTGTCTTCCTCCATCCATTTTCCTGTAATCCATGTCAATTAGCACACTCCTTACATCAGTGTTTGTTCCATTGCCTATTTTTAGTGCTATGCACCATACTGAATGATACAGTATATCAGGTGAACCTCAAAAGCGGATATTATTAAGGGTTACTACACTAGTGGCGTTCATAATAATAGGAAAACTTAGAAACACAATGGGGCTTCGCAGCCTTACTGCTTTCCCCCCAATAAATAAGCAAAAATCTTGGACAGTCTTACAGTACATTCATGGTTAAAACACACTAATCATCTCCTAACCTGTGCCAAGTAAATGTTGCATTATCATTACACCTTTACCTGGCACCTACATCTAAATGACTGCTTTGATACAGATTTACGTCAGTGTCATTCTTATTTCAACAATCTGTTACTCTCTATACTGAACATGTCACTAACACAGAGGAATTGAGCACTGAGGCCTTAATTTTAGGGCTTTTGGCTGTAGCTCAAGTACTGTATGAGAATTTTTGGATCGAATGGAATTCTGGAATGATGAGCACACCTGCTTATTCTGTACTGTAGGTGTGAAGGTGTGACAACAATCCCCTCCTTAAAAAGTCCCTGTAGCAAATTACTCTCTCTTGAATTGAAAGGAATCATGAAGCACAGTAGGTTAATTTAGACCATTGGCCGAAAATGCACGAGGTTGTAGAGGATTTCACTCGCGGTGTTCGCAATAGATATCCCTACTCCTCCTTTTCACTGATTGCCCAGTTACTCATGCTCTTTACACAGGGGGTGCAAGCGGCCATTGCTTTAACGCAATCTCCGCTTCAGGCATTCTAGGACCACGGCCAGCTACCTAGCCAAACATGCTGTTACTGTAACGTTACACTCAAGCACAACAAATCATACCGATGGCCGTACTAGTGAAATATAGTAATGCAACCACAAAGGATGTACACACTCCTGCTTCAGAGTAGATCTCGTAGATCTGCTGCAAAAAAATGCTAAAAGTGAAAAGAACAATGTCTCGTAATATGGATTGGACTTATTCATAGTTTTCAGTAATGGTTATGTGTGTGTGAGAATAATTGGACATGATATACTGCACATTATTTTGTCCTTTAAATATTTAATCAATATTGTTGTCATATTTTCATGGTAGACACAAGCACAGCACTCCAAGCATTGCACAGATTACATTTCTGTTGTATGTTTTTGTCATAGGATTTGTTGATATATTGACATTTTCGCTTTAATTAAAATCTATAACTGACTTAGGAACTAAGAGGAGAATTGTGTTGGACAACAAGAACTGATGCCAGGACCTTTGTTTATTCACATACAGACACCTCACAAATCCATGAGAACTACAAAACTAATAAAGTGTTGAGCACTAGACACTCAGGTAGGCCTACAACAAGTGTGTTTTTTAAAGAAACTTTTAGTTGTGCCATTTTTTTGGGTGGTGAAATTGCAAATACATTGTAAACACCCTTGTAAATGTCGCATAGCCATGAAGACGTGTTTAAACACAGACTTCCAACCCCAAAAAATAAAAGCCTTATTTGTCAAGTGTATTGGTGTGTATGACTGTGCCACAGTGTGTTTGCGTGTGTGTGTGTGTGTGTGTGTGTGTGTGTGTGTGTGTGTTGTGTGTGTGTTAAGTTGAGAAAAGTGTGCACATCCAAATAAAGGTGCAGGAGCCAAAAAGTCAAGATCCAAAAATGAAGTAAAAGGTCCGCACACTTGGTCTCACTTGGCTTAGTAGATTATTAGAGTTAGTCTGAGAGAGCCATACGGCTCGAAACGTAACTTGAATTCTAATAAAATAAACCAAGGGAGAGCAAGTGTGCGGACCTTTTACTTCATGTTTGTGTTTTGTGTGTGATTGTTTATTCACATACAGACACTTCATAAATCAATCAAATTAAAAACTAAAAGGAAAATGTAGACATACCTTTAAAAACATACTGTTGTAAAAAAAGGTTAACCTGTGAATTATACATAGACTTACACTTTACTGGAATGAGCATACAAAGCTTTTAGGATTTAATTTCCACTGATTTCCCAGAATAATATCACCATGAGTATGTGTGGTGATGTGCCCAACCTCTTAGTATAGACATTCAGTGATTATCAGGAATGCAGACCCCTTCCCTGGTAATCAGTCATTCAACAACAAGAGCAAAGTGATGAGCAGGATCAGCGGTGAGCACATCATCTTAGGAGAGAAGCTGCACAAAATGCTGTCACAAGAACTAGAAAAAAGAACAGCATGTGTTTACTCAATGTTAGTCGATGTTCGATATCTTTGTACTTTATAAGTGGCATTTCAAACACAGGGAGTGATGCATTTAATGGATAAAATATTTGTAATTTTCTCTGGTGTTCACAAATAAAGCTGAGTTGTGCTAGGTGAAGTTTACCTGCCATCGTCAGGTCCCTCTGTCTCTGTGCTGGTGGTGCTCATGGTTGTAGTAGTAGTGGTGGTTGAGGTTGTTGTAGTAGTGGTGGTTGGTGTGGTTGTAGTAGTGGTGGTTGGTGTGATTGTAGTTGTAGTAGTGGTGGTTGGTGTGATTGTAGTTGTAGTAGTGGTGGTTGGTGTGGTTGTAGTTGTGGTAGGGGTTGGTGTGGTTGTAGTAGTGGTAGGAGTAGTTGTCGCGGTGACACTTGGGGGAGAAAGCAAAATGGCAATTAGGCTAATCTCCAAAACGAAAAAAATATATGAATTAGGATTATTATTATTGTTATTATCATTATTATTATTATTATTATTATTACTAATCCTACATATCGGTATGAACTCAAAATCAAATGGTTTGAACCATTGTTTGGAGAGCATACCGTGAACATGCACCATCATCAGCACTCTCCTCAGACACCACAGTGAAATTCTGCTTTGGAATTCGGGCACAGGGCAGATAGTTATTTTTAAGTAGAGGTCTTAGATCTGAAATAGAGAGACAGAGAGAGAGAGAGAGAGAGAGAGAGAGAGAGAGAGAGATAGAGAGAGAGACATATTATACCATACCAGGTAATTCGGTCTGTAGAAAGTGCATGCTGTGCCATGCTATTGAACCCTCAACTTTTCAGGCTACTGCAAGCTAGCCTAGCTCGTTAGCCTGTGCTACCACTGCCCAACATTAAAGGTACAGTATAAGAGATTGCACATTTGAGTCACTGCACTCAAGCACTTTTTACATTGACATGACATTTTTTACATTTCATGTTTTGCCCCAATCCCATCATGCAATATGTGTTTTAAGAAGGGGCACACCTTGCATGGTGAAGGAGAAGATGGCATCGCCTCCTTTCAGGAAGTCTCTCTTCCGAAGGTCTTCCAGGGTCATGAAATATAATATTCCAACAGTATAGGAAGCAAAAAAGGTCTCTCCATCCTGTTCGATTAGAGATCCAACCTCTCGAGGGTTTCCCCAATAGAAATCCTTATCATCTGTATTTAACAAAAATGGGGAAAAAACACATACTGATTTAGACAATATCATGTGTTAATTCTCGTAATGAGGTTCTTTTAGAAAAGTAAAGGTAAATTAGTATTTAGTCTGTGAAACTATAGCTCATATACTTCATGCAAGATGTGTCATTGTGGATGTTGCGCCCATAGACATGGGGTGGCTCTCAAACACTCTCCTCAATCCTCGAGGGGCGTTCCCACTGATCTTTAACTAACACTGGATAGACTATCCCATTGTTGCCGCCCCATCATTCATTATGTAGATCAGTGAGGATTGAGGCCCGAGGAGGAAGGGAAGATGTATAAAAGACCAAATGAGAGGCACCCATGAACTACGACAAAGTATCTTGCTCCGCCTTAACAATCTTTGACATGACTATCGCCATAGAGCTGTATCGTGCGTATGTAAATACTTTGATTTGTTGATGGAATTAATTACAGTACAGGGTTCCCACGGGTCAGGGAATTCCTGGAATATCATGGAATTTCAGAAGAGGCATTTCTAAGCAGGTAAGAGGGATAACTATATTGTGTGGCGGAATAACAATTGGGAGCACTTAGACTCAGCGCAGTAATATCCTCAGTCCAAAGTGAAACTGAAAGTGCAAGAGTGAGGATATACTGCGCCACACTAAATAGTTACCCTTCTTACCTGCTTAGAAATGCACCACGTTTTATTTTGTCTCACCATACTTGGTTGTGTGACTACTCTTGTAACTCTATTTTATTAGGGAAAACATGGAGGTGTTTGGTTGCTTCTAACTTCATCTCTGTTTGGATCCTAATGAATGAACTGGGCTAGCTAAGTGCTATCAACGTAGCGCCGTGCACCAGAGCCAGTGAGTGCACGCACTGAAACGTGAGAGGTATGCATCAACTCGGGAATAACATAGTTTAAAGCGACCCTATGCAACTTTTTCATTGTCATAAAATTGCTTAGAACTCATTGTTTTGTTTGACTGACCAGTTTCATCGGAAACAGTAATATTTCCTCCCGCCCCCAGTGTCCCTATCCGCTATTGAAACCTTGCAGTTTCTGCAGGAGATGATCGCTCCTTGTTTACATCTGGAAGTCTGAGACGCGTAAGGAACAAGAAGAACCACGCTTGCAATTTATAAATATATACAGTATATAGCCTATATATGTATAAATATACACGCTAAAGCTGTAGGGAAAGCTCTGAAGAGAAATATGCAAGCATAAAACGAGCGAAAATGAAAAGCGAAACCGAAACCGGAGATGAAATCGCCAATCCTGCTTAGTTTCTCTATGAAAAAACGGTGAAGTGTTCCTTTAAGGCAAATTACTCAATGCACTGGCAGACAAATTTGCTTGTTTTTAGGGCAAATCTGCTGTAAGCTGTAAAATATGTTTTTCATCACATTCACTGAAACCTACAATTTGCTTTGACAGAACAACATACAGTCCCTTCCATAAGTATTGGAACACATGCTAAAGTTGACTATATAAAATCATCTTTTGTAAATTGATCGTAATGTCTTAAATAACAAATGAGGAAATATCCAACCTTTACTGTAGCCTGAACATTCATTTTCTTTGTGAATGAATAATG
Organism: Sardina pilchardus; assembly: GCF_963854185.1. NCBI lineage: Eukaryota > Metazoa > Chordata > Actinopteri > Clupeiformes > Clupeidae > Sardina > Sardina pilchardus. The sequence continues at coordinate 20,629,035 of NC_084999.1, forward strand.
TATCGCAAATAAGTAAATGTTTTCCTTAAAATACAGGGGTCATACTGTAAGTATTGGAACACCTACAGTATGTTAACCCTATGTGTATAAAATTCCCATAGAGGCAGGCGGATTTGTATTTTTATTTTTAAAATGGCAATTATTTCATGGATCCAGGACACTATGCACCCTGATAAAGTCCCCTTGGCCTTTGGAATTAACATAGGCTCTATTTTCACTCTCATTGAGCTAATCAAACCAGCTAATAGGCTAACTGAATTAAAAACCATGCCAATCTCTAGGTATGGTGAATGTGTCGATCTGGGGCTATTTTACAGTAATTCCAAAGCCCAAGGGGACTTCATCAGGGTGCATAGTGTCCTGGATCCATGAAATAACAAAAAAATTAAAATCTGAATCCGAGTCATCCTAAAAGAAGTCAAAGTCTTCTTAATTTAAGTCAAATTATTGTATGTGAAAGTGGTAAGCCTCTTTATACTGAAAACAATACCAACTAGATTTTTTTGTGTTGATTAATTAATAAGATTAATGACACCCAGTTAGATTTCATAAGATAAGCAGTTTTTGCAATGTACTCACTGATCATCACTGTTGGGTCTGTGGTTAAGCTCCTCTGCTTGGACATGCGCAGCTGCACGTGAGGATTCTGGTCCAGCATCAGAAACGTAATCTGCCTCCACGCTAGTGGCCACTCCAGTTTGTCATCATGGTCTCCAGACACAAGCCGTACAAACAGGCCTATAGCTGCTTGAGTCTGCTGGAGAAGGATCTGAAAGCCATAACCATCTGTTGAGTAGTACCTTGGGCTATAAAGTTGGGGCTCACTGTTGTTCAAGAATTCCTCAAAGTTCCTGATCTGCCATATCTGATGGGGGCATTCCGTTTCTGACAGGTTGATGTCGTCCACAGAGAAGCCACCGCTGGACTGCCCTGTTCCTTTGTAGGCCTCAAACTCCACCTGGAAAGTCTTAGTGGCATTCAGGGGAACATTGTGGATCTGCCAGTAATTAGCCGGAGAACCTAAGAAAGACAAGCAGGAGGTAGTTGAGGAAGTTGACCAATTGTCTCTAAGCATGTTCTCTGTGGATTAAGGTTATACACTACTTTACAACAGTTACAAAACTTTCTTTTGCAACGATGTGTTTTCAATTAAGATTTTCAGAGTTCCCTTATTTTCCCAAATCATTCCCCAAATGCTGAACCATTCATCAGAGTGTCACAAAAGCCAATACCATCTGAATTAGATTTGAGCAAAAAAGAGTTGCCTGAAGAGATTCCACTGCTGGCATTATCTATGATCTACAGTACATGTTGCCTACAGAGTTTGCACTGCTGAAATTACTGTACCTGTGATCTGACCCATGAGTCTGCGTGTTCCTTCTGCGTCCTCCTCGCTGTCAAACTCTCTGATATAGATGTTGAGCAGGTCCGTTTTAGTCCCGCTGTAGTAGTAGTAGAACTGAAGGCACTGGACCTGGCATGATCTACCAGGAGTCATCCTCCTGGTGGTCAGTCTGGCTGAATCCCCCACTTCTCCTGTCATGGTGCTGAAGTGCATGAAGAAGCCGCTGCCTAATTCATAAAAAATACATTTTATAAGATTGATGGTTTATATTGGGTATGGTGGAGCAGTGGTATTGTCACCTTCTGACAATCTGTCGACCCGCATTTGACTCTGCCTGTGTTGCTTTTCATAGAAGCATCTGCTAAATATCAAATATTTGGAATGGAAGAATGGAAAACAATTTTTTGAATAATATTTCTTCCTTTCTTTTTTCTTTCTTAATAAATAATGAACTGTTATTTTCAACAAAATCCTCTGTCTACCTACCCTGAGAGTGAGTGCCCAAAAGGGTGTGGTCAGAGTGGGGACCTCCGTCAGCTCGTCCCTCCCGCTCCCATCCAGCTGAACTCTTGGAGCAGACGCTCATTCCACACATGCTGTCATCATCGAAGCTGCAGTGGTCCAGGAAAGAGACTGATGCATCTGATATTGATTGTATGATTGATTGATTGATTAATGAATTAATGAAGTAAATAAATAAATGGAATGAAATTATATGCATGCATTGGTATTACTATAAATCGATTGTGGCTGATTCACTTGTCAAATAACAACACTCACTGCAGTGATAAAGCCTGTTGAGTTCCAGTGTGTCTGTTGAGCTCATTTCTACGCTTTTGCCAATCACATCTTGAAACTCTGGCTGCTTTGTGAGGATGGTGGATCCATTTCCATTAGTGAAGGTGTCTGCACTATAGTGCATTACAGATGTGTAGTCATATGAAGTGTTGAGAAGGCTAGAGGAATCCTCACTGACTTTATTGAAATTGCGTTCAAACCCTTAAAGAAGCACACAAAAACATCAGGATTTGTATCTCTGGATGTATGCCTATTAGACAGGGCAAACAGAACAATTGGATGAAGGTCACTACCAAACTTTTCTCAATTGATTCTATAGTAGCCTACTTTTTCGAAACAATCCATTTGTCTGTCAAACATAGTTACTGTGATGAGATAATTTGCATATTATCACTTATTATGTAGAAAGGTATGCTATAGGACAGTTAATTTAAACATACCCAACTTTTTACCATCTGCTGATGTAATTGTGGTTCATTGGCATGCAGTATGTCATCTTTTTCTGTTAAGGATTGGCATAGATAGCAATAGGACTGGTTTCTGTTGTCAATGCCTTTTGCTTCTAGCCTGACTCTTGCCAGACCCTTGTAGTTCCGCCATGCTCCACCAGAGGCGTTTCGCTGAAGCTCGGCGAACTACAAGGATCTGGCGAGAGTCAGGTTATTATGACCGCTTCGCTAGCTATGCTAGCGGCGGTCATAATAACCTGACTCTCGCCAGGTTACACAATAGTTGTTTTTTTTTTTTTTTACATTTTTTCTTACATAACTACCTGAACCGTGGCACCGAGGATGACAAAATGTTTATGTTATGTTGGTATCAAGAGCTTGCATCAACTTAGTTTATAACCAGTCATTTGTGATTTGCACCCCCATGGTAAATGCAATGTAATGCACACACACACTCACACACACACACACACACACACACACACACACACACACACACACACACACACACACACACACCTACACCTACACCTACACACACACACACACACACACACACACACACACACACACACACACACACACACACACCTACACCTACACACACACACACACACACACACACACACACACACACACACACACACACACACACACACACACACACACACACACACACACACACACACACACACACACACACCTCACACTCTGAGATGCAGCACTGTGTGAGACTACCGGAGTTGAGAAGTGAGTGTATGTGTGATGTACTATAGCCTGTGTGTCTGTGTGTGTGTGTGTGTGTGTGTGTGTGTGTGTGTGTGTGTGTGGGTGCGTTTTTGTGTGCCTGTGTGTGTGTTTGCATGTGTGTATATGTGTGTATGTGCATGTTCTGTGTGTGTTCTCTTTCTTTCTTTCTCTCTCTCTCTCTCTGTGTGTCTGTGTGTATTCTGTGTGTGTTCTCTCTTTCTTTCTCTCTCTCTCTCTGGGTGTATCTCTGTGTGTGTGTGTGTGTGTGTGTGTGTGTGTGTCTGTGTGTCTGTGTGTGTGTGTGCACTGTGTATGTGTGTGTGTGTGTGTGTGTGTGTGTGTGTGCCTGCGTATTTGTGTGTGTGAACGCGCATGTGTTTGAGTGTGTGTGATCTGATATTGGAGTGACAGTGAGAGCAGAGAACACAGTGAACATATACACATAGAGACACATAAAAAACATACACACAAGCAGACACATACACACACACACACACACACACACACTCATAGACAGAGAAGCACTCATACACAAAAGCAAGCGCACACATGCACACTCTCATTTACATACATAAAAGTTGCAGTAAGGGATGGAGTAGGCGATGGAAACAAAAGCGTGATTGATATTTGCAGAGAGAATGTGCAGGACTGAGCGGCGGTCATATTGTGTATTGCTTTGCGGTACATCTAGTTTTGCTTCAGGCAGTCACAACAATGTTGTTTGGGATGTTTCAAATTATTGGGCTGTATGCCTGGGTTTCATTTGACATTTCAAGTTCAAGTTTGCCATTTGCTCAAGTATAGTGTACAGATGCATTGGAATTCTTGTGCTGATCACTCACTCAAAAACACTCATTATTGATTCACTCATTAAAACCATGAATTAATAACAATAAGATCAATAAACACAAAATTGCAGAAGTGCAAACTTGTGCCCATAGGGAATGCACAGACAGATGAGGTAGGTGTGTGTGTGTACAGGTATGTGCACTGTAAAAAGGGAAAAGTCAGGGCAGTCCAATTTATCAAACCATATTAGGTTTTAATGACTTAAAACAGTCTAATTTTGAATGTAAAACCTTAATAGTCATTCTAATGAATATTTTTTTTTTCTAATTGAATCAAGTATAAGTGTGTATATACAAGGGGGCAAAGGAAAATACAGTTTGTTACATTTACTAAACCACAAAACATGAAAATAAACAAACTAACATTATTTTATCAACACACGTTTACATCGATAGTCTGACATTATAATTGTTTTGCCTCGGGTGTACTGTGGAGTGGGTCTACTGTTTTTTAGTGGCAGGCTAACACATGCTGTTGACTTGCACTAGCCTACCAGCAGCGAATTCTGCAACTAGAAGGACTGGATGAAATGTTAACGTGCTGAAAACGGTCTCCGCTGATATTACACTGGCTGGAAATGAGGTCCTATGCCCAAAATTCCGAACTACCCCTTTAACAATGCACCCATGACATACCTTTACAATGGTATGGCTTGGACTGTTAACCCACAGTCTGCAAAGAATGACAAGGTTATGTGCTAACTAGTAGTACATCTTTGGTTCAAAAGGTTTGGTCTGTAACTTGCCAGTGACTTGGAGTTTTTGCTTACACATCAGAGGTCTGTGAAAAGCACTGCTTTGAGCCTAACTTTGCATCCAATGACTGGCTCAAAAGAAATAACTTTTAACAAACAATTGTGGTCATGGAATGTCCTATTCAGGAGACGTCAGACCAAGAAAGTGATTTCTCAGATTACTTAGAATAACAGTTGTTGGTTGATCTATGTACCACATATATATTTTTGGCTCACCAGACTGTGTCTCACATTGATGTCACTGTTCATCAGGCAGAACTTGATCCAATTAACTGCATAAACAGGTATTTCCAAACAGGTTATACACAATTATGCTCTATCCTACTCGAGGCAAATAAATGATCATGTCAGACTATCGATGTAAACATCTGTGTTGTATTTATTGATCTTATTGTGATTCATTTGTGGTTTGAATGAATGATGAGTGTTTTTTTTTTTGACTGAGTGATCTGCACAAGCATTCCAATGCACCTGTACACTATACTTGAGCAAATGGCAAATCAATATTTGAACTTGAACTTGAACTTGAAATGTCAAATGAAACTCGGGCCTATTACCCAATAATTGAAAACATCCCAAACAACATTGTTGTGACTACCCGAAACTCGTAATCTCAACAACAGGGAAATTAAACTGCTCCAACTGATCGGAGAGTCTCACAATGGTTTTACAGTATTTCAGTGATGAGCAAGTTTGCCTGTGCAAGTTCAGAGAGCAAAAGGCACCGACAACAGAAACCAGTCCTTGTTCACCTTGTCTAAATATAATTCTATTTCCTTATTAGCTGTCTCAATATTAGCATTTTTAGCATACAAACTAAGTAGCAGTTGTTCAGCGAGGTTGTGAACCTTCTTTGATGTTTTCCCAGATTACTGTGACATGGTCATCCCGATCATATCTGGACTGCTCGTGATAGAAGCCCAGGGCATGAAGAAGCTCATGTTCCACGATATGTACTACTGCACAGCCACGCCCAATGGAAACAGTCTGTCCTCCTGGAGTAACTTTGCCTACACTAGAATAACACCTTAAAGGCACACCAAATGTATTAATTTTCCCAAGTCAAATGAAAGAGCATTGCATGCAGGGAATCCTTTTCACAGAGAAGACATACCCTCTAAATTTCTGGAGTTTGATGAAGTATTCTTCATTTTGCCATGGGGTGAAGTTGATGCACGATTTCAACCCAAACTGTTCAAAGGCCCTCAGAATAATGCCTTTGTAATGTACATCTGTGAAAGAAACAGCATGAGGTAGAAGTTGAGCTTATTATCAGAATTAAAGTGGGCTGCCTAGAGACTGTTTTTTTTTCACACAGAATCGTCAGTAAGCGGTGTAATGCATGTGACAAAAATGTAATCTCTGACTGCAACTATATAAGCACTCAACTTGTTTCAGTCCACTGGCTTTGCACTAAACAAGAGTATCTCCCAGCAGATATGTACTCACCAAGAGTATCTCCCAGCAGATAGGGGACAGAACTGGCCCACCTGGCATCATCCCTCAAAATAGAGCTCCTTGAATGGCTCTGTACACAAATTCCATTAAATCTAGTATTGTTATTTTATCTGTATTCGTTTGTTTATTTCATTTATGTAGCCTATTATTTTATTTCAAGTGCAGTACATTTGTGTATTATATATGTTTTGTTTTTTTTTTTCCATTAAAATTGATCAGGAAGTTTTCACACTAATGACCATGTTCCCATATTCCTGACACACATAACAGGATAGGAGGACAGTGAGACGAGTACGCTGTGGATCGGAAATAGGCCTAAACTTTACATGTTTAATTCAATAGGTCAGATGTGAGAAGGCTGAATTGCCCTCATGACATACATTTGTGAGTCAGTGTAATTGCAATGTCCAAGGCAGCAGGGAGTAGGCATACACAGACTATAGATCAGCACAGAGGAAAGGGTGACCATGTGAGCTTAGCTACAATGTTTAAGGTTGCATGAAATTGACTGAAATGTACACACTGAAAATGTTGAACATATTACATACAGTACCTCCACTATGTCTCCATCAAATAGATCCAACCCTGGAAATGAAAAAGTATGTCTTTATATAAGTCTTTTTTTGTTCGTAGTTGATCATAACACATAAAAAAGTTTAATTGTTTTGAATATAACTAAAATAGATGCACATGACCTACCTTCATTGATTTCAATAATGCTGTGAATGTCACCTTCAAGTTCTTGGAACAATGGAAATGACATACCAATTGAAAAATGAATGCCACCGCAGTTGTTTGTTATGCATCAACTTCTGTTTTTTGACATTTTTGACATGAAATTGACATTTGACATTTGAAAGGCCCACTACTACTTTTACTATTCTATTCCATAACTATTACTATTCAGTTGCTATGGTCACATATTCAGACGCTGTATAGGAGTCTATAAATTCTCTATTTTGATTTATTAATCTTAGACCAAAACCAACTAGTTTCTTAGTAAGAACTTACTAAAAATAAATTACCCATTGAGTAAGAATAAGACATTGTTCAGTAAAGACTTTAATGATATTATTATATTAGTGATGCATTATTGGTTAACATGTATACCTAAACAAAAGTGTTACCATTCAGTTTTAGATTTTAATTCAGATTAAAAGCAAAGCCACTCACCTATTAATTCAGGAGCTGGCTGGCATTGAGATAACAGGAGTTCAATGTTATTTCAGGTAAAACAAATCATATGTATGGTTAAACATACAGTAAATGATTAAGCAAATAACAATGTGAAATATAGCTATATACAGTATTATCATTAAACATATGTGCCTTCGCTGTTGACATTAATAGTCATATAAGGGCTCCTACCAGACTGTACGTTCCCAGAGCAGTCAGTACGATCAGAAGAGAGGAAAACATTCTCTGCAAATATCTTTTAATGCAAATGTGAGAGTTCTGACTGTAATTAAATTCCCTTTATCCCATGAAAAGTATCTCATCCAATTATTCAACTCTATCTATGACAGGGCTTAATGTAGATTAACTACCAATATTTAAAAGACGTGTGTGTGAGAGAGGTTATGGTGATGTTCGGAAATCCTCGTAGCTGCTGCTTGGACCTCACCTCTGTTCTGAAGATGAGCCCCTGGTGTGTATTTATCATGTAGGAAAGGACAGTTGTGTCTGCACTTGGACCTAAATTTAGCTTCTCATGTAAGATATGAGGCATGTACTGTACGTGAAGTGATTGAAGACAAAAGGTGTCAAATGATGACCATACACATGTCCCCTTTGCCATTGTTACTCGTCTAGCTGCTGCTGTACAATTGCGTAATTGCACCAATTGCATAATCCTGCTGAAAAATGATTTATGTCTAATTGTCTGTTTTCCATCAACAAAGATTGACAAGAGACCAGGTACATTGTTCTTAAAAACACATTTTGACACACAGTCAGGTGAAAGATTATGAAAAGCTCTGAATTGAAATGAATGCCATGCATGCCTAGGCTACTTCTTACAGTTTAAAACAACCTCAACCTGTAGTAGTATGTCTTGTAATACAATTGAATTTAGTGTATGCTTTGGTCCACCTAGTCTATAAGGTCATTGCAAGTGGTAATGTGTGGAATGAGCTACATGTAAGCTCTCATCTCAAATTGTTTGAACATTCAAACTGGCATATTTGTTGTGTACTCTCTTTGGAACGTCGAGAAATGTGTACTGTATGTCCTTTGGAACAAGTGTACTGTTCTTGGGAACATACAGTACTAGCTCTACCAGTATGTTTCTCTCTCTCTGGTTTGTTATATGTTAGCTGCGAGACATCACTGAACTCAAAGTGACTCAAAAAGGAGTACAATTTGAGGCCAGGCAGTATAATGAAGATTTGAGCAGTCCTGGAGTCATGGGGTGGCTTTGGGGTACTGGGCCCATCCTGGGAGCCATCTGTGCTGGCCCTGGACAAGCTTGGCTTGGCTATAACCCTCTCTGGTTTGTCTGCTTTTTTAAAAAAAAAAATTTACAAAATAATATACAGTATACTGTAGGTGGGCCAATAGAGGATTCACTGTCAAAAGCATTAATATTCGACTTATCATTGAAGGCTGTCTCATGTCGCAGTTAGTGATAGCGGTAGGTTTTTTTTATGGATTCCGGTACTGTTGGACAAGCTGATAAGATACTAAAAATGGGTGGGGTAAAATCTGACCTTGGGAAATCTGACTTTTCAATTACTATTCAGCCTTCATGGTAGCCTGGGTTTTCCCATACTGCCTTGCGCGGTGATTTCAATCCCGCTGCTAAGCCAGTCTGGAAACTAACGCCCTAATGTTCGCCTGATGTTGGCGAACCAATCACAGAACATCCGAGAAGTTTCCGTTGCCCTCTTGCGTCTACATTCGACGCCAAAGGATTTACGGCAGCCCTTAGCGTTGCATACGAACAAGTTGGGTGAGCTATGCGCATTTGATAGACATCCGTGGCGCCCAATGAACGGATCTGGGCATTTTTTCAAATACGAGAAAATGAACGTCTGGTTGCCAGACCACGTCTCATTTGAGAAGTGGGAGGCGTTAGCCAGGCTACCTTCATGGATGAATTTGAGGTCAAATGATCATCACATTAAATAAGAATATGACTTTGTAAATGTTAACACTGAACATTCTGGAATGCTCCATCATTTTCAGTCATATATTAAAATCAAGGTGTTTAAATACAAAGTAATTGAAATGCATGGTTATGTATCATGTCCATGGCATGGAGGAAGATAAAACATGTCTTAACTGGCATTGTATCTCAGAGGGAATATGCTTCTACAAAATATATAGTTTAGGCTGTTTAATCTGTTTTCCCTAGACAATATTGGCTCAAATGTACAGTATCTGCTTTACATCAGATTTGCAGAATAGAGGGATATGTATTGTGCAAGGCATGGAGTTAGATGGGACATATCAGATGGATTAGACAAGTCACTACGATGGATTAGATTTACACTTCGTACTTTTTGGCACGTTACTTCATACTTGGTACTTGTTGGTGTTTACAGGTGTTGTTACCATTACTGTAAGCACTTTAGATTTATGGACAAAGCTAGATGAGCCATAGCTCCCCCTGCTGGACCAAAGGGATTCAGGGGGAGCAGCTCGATGGCACAGCCTAAAGGCTGAAGGACTAAGGCTGGAGGCTCACAGAATTACTGTGGAATCTCTTACTAACTGTACAGTCATAGGATTGACAGAAATTTAGCAGTTTAATGGTGCACTCTCTCCACCAAGGTTAGCACTATTAATATACAGGTGCATCTCAAACAATTAGAATATCATGGATTTTTTTTTCTGTAGTGTATTTCAAATGTAACACCTGGTTCACATGATCTTCAAAGGTTGAAAAGAGAAAATTACAGTACGATGATGTTTGTTATAATTTAAATGGTCTTGGTGCAAGGAGAACAAGAGCTTTAGAACAATATGGTGTTGTGCATGAAGTGGTTCCATGCCACATCCTCAGTGCCTGCTTCCGAATACTGTGGCAGAACGTATTTGGCATGTTTAATTTTAAGAATTCATCTTGAAGTCTTTAGTAGAAAAGTTATCTTTCTTTCACATTGATGTTGCAATAATAATGCTCTCAGTACATGGCTGCTGTAGAACACAATGACATTGAAATTACATGAATATTTCATGTAAGCTTAACTTAAAGAATTTCATTGGAATTATTTGATTGAGAGAGAAGTGCTGATCTAATTCTAGACATTGCATTCATAGGCAAAATAATCACAATAAAGTCAAGTATAAATCCAGCAGGTATAGTTTTTCATGGGGCTTGTTGGACTATTCCCTGTCAGTTGTTTATTTGTCTAAATAACGTAATATATAGTCATTTATATCACGTTCCTGCCTCTTCTGTCAACAAACCTAATTGGGTATACTTGGTTGTGTTCTAGATATTTCCCAGAGTTGTGCAGTCAGGTATAGCCTCTTCACCGTAAGCTCTACCCCCACTGCCCTGCCACATGTGCTGCATGTGTGCCGGAGGACATGTTCCCATCTGTCAGCGGTGTTTCCATCTGTCATTTCTTCAAAAGTTAGACAAAAATCTGCTCATACTTGAATTGCAGCCTACAGCCTTGAAAGACTATTTGTTCTATCATATATTTATTGTTTCAGGGCTCAGTGGCACAAAGGTGACATTTGCAGTATGTTTAAACAAGAGGTCAAAAGGTCCTTCAACTTCAATGGTCTAACTTAGATGTAGACACCAAACATTGTGATATACAATTATTAGCTTGAATACACATTTACTTCAAAAGATTGGTCATGAAGTGGCTGATACCTATTTGGATCATTTGAATATTGCATTTACACGATTGAATCAGCTCCAACCTTTTAGGTGGTAGAGGTCTCCATAGCCTTTTTTAAAACTGTGAGTGCCTCAAAAATATAGCCTAATGGATGAGATCAAAGGGATAAAGGATGGGGTGGGTGTGTGAGGGGGGCTGGGGCAACTGGCCACAATGCTTATGCCACATACGGGTCTACGTGCCCACAGGGACCTGAGTTCAAGTCAGACCCCGGTAATTTACCCTGGTAAAAGCCCATCTCTCCTACTCGCTTCCTGTCTGCCTCTGCCTCTGCCTCCGAAGCAAGTATTCAAGTGTTTATGACTGAGAATCGAAAATAAAGAAGGGTCCATCAGGGGATTTCAGGTGGCTAGTGCCCAAATTGGTAGTAGTCTTCAACATTTATTATGACCCTACATCTTCTGGTTACATTAATATCATTTTACAATAACAAGCAACCCAGAGTGGCACTGTCTGCATAGAGTATAGACCTAGTCTGTATTGTTGAATGGAAAAAAAGTCTGCACATGTGTGACATTCTGTGACTTTGGCTTTGTTCCAACACCCTAGGCTACTTGGATGTGCGTGTCTTTTGTGAATTTGTGAATTTTGGTGTTAAATTTCATCCATCAGCAACAAGGGCCTCTCTCAAAGCAAGGTGTGAGGGTGAAGGGACGGGCTGGTAGTTCAATGTTTCTCACAGCGTGTTGCTGTACTGGGTAAGAATGTCAATGTGGCTATTGTGACGAGATGATTGTCACTGGTACGCATGAGATGTTGTTCACAGAGATGTGACCTTTCGTTTTTGTCAGGAACAGGTGTCTCTTAAAGTGTGAGTTTGAAAAAAGCCAGTGAAAGCAAAGTTAAAAACCGCACTCTCATGCGTTAACTCTTCAAAGCTCCTCAGGCTAGCGTGTAGTTGATGATAATCACAGAGGGCCAAAATGCGCACGTTTGAAGACATGGTCCAATAAGGACTTGTTTCAAGAGCTTGTTTTCACAACCAAAGCAAAAGGCCAGTCCGTTATGGTTTGAACTACAACATCCACACAGCACACTATAACAACAATGACATACAGTAGAGAACACAAATGTTTCTGGGAATGATAGCAACTTGACAGTCCATGAGAATCAACCCCATTTTAGAGCGATAGGAGATGGGGCAACCTTTTCAGCAATGCTGCCGGGCAACTTCCAAGCACTCTGATAGGATGATTATGATAATTCACTACAACTAGTAATTACAGTTTTTTTTCTTTTTTTAAAAGAAAGAAAGAAAAGGTCTTTGCAGAGAAAGTTTAATTGAAGGGAGGAGCAGATGTTTCAGCCGTTCACGGCTATTCTCAGTGCTTGCACTCTAGATAGATCTAGATAGATAGATGGATACTTTATTGATCCCCAAGGGGAAACTCTAAACTTTCTCAGCAAAGACTTTGTCTTGGAAATTTTCAGTGTGCGACCTGCTCTAGCCTTTTCTTTGAGATCTTTTTGTATAAATTTTGTCATCAAGGGTGCAACAATAACGCTCTACACTCTGTTTTAAAAAAATAAAAAGATAAAAAAGAGTTAACCAATATCAATGGGAACGTGCCAGAACATCAGTGCAAAGGAACATTGCCCAGTAACATTGCACAACAAGTCATCAGCTTTATAAATCACTTTAACGACAGATCTGTCTGTCCTGCATGTTTCTTCATTCCAGCACATCTCACATGTGCTCATGTCTAGAACATGCAGCCTGACAGTCTGAACTGCACGTGTTCTCATTCAAGCACATAGCACATTCTCACCTCCGACAGGCCACAGATTGTGCTTTTTGTTTGCCTCGTCCTCTGAGAAATTAGTTCAGTGGCAGACGTGGACATTCCAGTTCCAGAAAATAAAATCCCTACCATATATAGTCCCCTCCATATGTATCGGAACACATGCTAAAGTTTACTAAAAAAAGAAAAGAGGAAATATCCAACTTTTAAGAACACCAATTTTCTTTGTGAATCAATAATGTAACATAAATAAAGAAATGTTTTCCTTAAAATACAGGGGTCATAAGGAATTGGAGCACCTAAGTTAATTAACCCTATGTGTTAAAATTCCCATAGAGGCTAGCAGATTAGCTATTAGCTGGTTTGAATTACATTGAGCTCAATGAGAATGAAACCAGCTAATAGGCTAACACTGAAATAAAATCATGCCAATCTATTGGTATGGTGAAGGGTAGGCTATGTGTTGATGTAGGGCTATTTTAATTCCAATAGTGTGGATACATTAAATAACTGACATTCAAAAAATAAAACAAATACAAATACACTAGCCTTTATGGGAATGTTACTGTAGGGTTAACATAGGCGTTCCAATACTTATAACCCCTGTATTTTAAGGGAAAACATTTATTTATTGACAATACGTTATTCATCAACAAAGAACATGTATGTCCTTAATTTTTTTCATTATAAGGCATTAAGATCAATTTCCAACAGATGATTTTATATGGTCAACTTTAGCATGTGTTCCAATATTTTTGGAGGGGACTGTATTCTTCCAACATGTGCATTACTGTAAACATAAGTGATATCATTAATTATCTGATCTACCTGGCTGCTAAGGATGAGCTGCATCGTTTACTAAATGTTGGATCAAATACTTGGTAGGACTTTTACTTGCTGAACCCGGGATGTCTGCCTGTTCAGTGGTGCCTCGCAGGCAACAATTAACAGAAGCAGTTACACTAGTAGAGCCTGTTACTTCAAAAAGTGGATGCCAATGCCTTTGCTTTCTTTATGCATATACAGTACATGTATGATTATGGCTCTGATCAGAGTGTTCTGTTTCCAAGCAGCGCACGCAGCTCTATTGTTTATTACGTGTAAATCGGTCTTATAGCCCAGGCATAATTTTTACATTCAGTCTGCCAGGTCAACAAGTGTTGAACTCATTTGTTGGGTAACGAAAAACAGAAAGATGAACATTTCAGCAGAATTATGCAACCACCCCATTGTGCGTCTGTGATGCGGGTAACAATGGTAAAAATAATCTTTTGACACCTGCATTGTCTGGAAGCACTTCTACATGACATGAAAGACTAAAAATGGGTCTAAGTGTTGACGCAATTGTCTTTTTGTCCATCTGGCAAGTGCACACCAGAGACCAAGGGCCAATTTTCAGCTCCACCTAAGTGTTATTCCTTCATTTGTTCGACAATGTCATGGCTTCCACACCTACTGTATCTATGTATATATTTTTTTGAATATATTTAAAGCGACTCTGCATAGCCAGATATAGATATCAAGATATAGTTCAAGAATTGAAGGAGTTCATTGACCATTCACATTCAAAGACATTCCAGGATTATGATTACACCTCTTCTAATTGTGCTTAATGCACTGGGAACAGTCAGCCTGGTAAGAAATATCACAGTTAGCATTTCCTAACATGTACTACTACCATCATGCTATATATCATTGTGTTGTATATCTTACCATGCAAATAGAATATTTTGTCTGTGTGACTGAAATAACATACACCGCTATCTCAATGCTAGGCAGCGCCAGAGCTGATAGGTGAGTGTTTTTGCTTGTTGTTGATATAGCCTAGAAGACAGTACATCCATTAACATGATGTTAATAATAATAATAATAATAATAATAATAATAATGCAATTACATTCACAATTACAAAACTGTTATGGCAATAATGTTAATGTATTGATGTTTCTTTTTTTTTTTTACCTCAAGAACTTGAAGATGATATTCACAGCATAACCAAAATAAACAAGGGTAAGGTCATATGCCAGATTACACAATAATAATAAAAAAAAGTGTAATAAGTGGCATAATGTATGTAGAAGCATCACAAAGGCTGTAATTGAATGTGCAACGTGTTATATCTGGATCTGAGCAGAAAGCTAAAGAAAAATAGAATTGGACCTCATAGCAAGGGGGTAACATTTAAAAGTAAAAGTGCAAATCAAACAACGTTTCATGCAGAATTGTGTTATGTTCTATTGTAGTAGGCTATACAGACTGTTTATGTCCTTGCTATTAGGGCAGTGGTCTGTAATCAGTTTGATTAGATTGGCGGACTGATCAAAGTAAATATGGATTGTGAATAAAACATCTTCATTCTATAAAAACTTGAAAAACAAAGTCAGAAAACTAGCTGTTTTTGGAAATTAATTGGAAAAAAGATGTCAAATTTACTTAAGTCATTAATATCATACTTTATTTTTCATTCTGATTGTCATCCAGGATTGAATCTATTTGATGGAGACATAGTGGAGGTAAGTCATTTAAAAGGGAAAGTTTTCATTGTTTCATTGTTCTGTGCCTGCCACCCAAATGTCAATTATATACGGAAGCTGTTGTGTCAGCACCATACAGACAACAACATTCATTCAAAATGGACAAACAAAAGAAGTCCCGATACAATTTATAATTCTGTATTTAATAATAATGATGACTTTTCTTGAACTAATTTCAAGAGTAACTCGAGAAGCTCTATTTTGAGGAAGGATGCCAGATGGAACACTTCTATCCCCTATCTGCTGGACGATACTCTTGGTGAGTACAAGGCCAACTATTATCTATCAATACACTTTGCATGTTTGTTTTTAACTTCAGTTTTACAGTTTCTCTAATCAATTTGTACAAACTGCACTACACCTGCAAAAGCATGAAACTTGCTGAAAATGCTGATGTCTTGTGCTTTCAAAGATCTGCATTCCAAAGGTATTATTCTGAGGGCCTTTGAGCAGTTTAGGTTGAAATCATGCATCAACTTTACCCCATGGCAAAAGGAGGATTACTTCATCAACATTCAGAAAAAGGAAGGGTAAGGTCTTCTCTGTCAAAGAGATTCCCTGTATGCAATACTCTTCCATTTGCCTTGAGAAAATTAATAGGTCTACAATTGCTGTGTCTTTTAGGTGTTACTCTTATGTCGGTAAAGTTTCTCCAGGTGGACAAACGGTTTCCATTGGCTCTGGGTGTGCATATATTGACACTGTGGAACATGAGCTCCTTCATGCCCTGGGCTTCTATCATGAGCAGTCCAGATATGATAGAGATGACCATGTCACAATAATCTGGGAGAACATTGACAAAGGTTCACAACTTTGCTGCATAATTGCTCTGTCTGTATCTTAGATTTCAAAATCCTAATATAGAGAATTGTCGACTGTACACATGGTCTTAGATATATAACAAGACATCAAGATACGTATACAAAGAAATTACAAAATGTCCTCTTACTTTGTCTTTTTTTGTGTTTACCCAAGGGTTTGAAAACAATTTCAATAAACAGAGTGAGGATTCCTCTAGCCTTCTCAACACTTCATATGACTACACATCTGTCATGCACTATAGTGCAGACGCCTTCACCAATGGAAATGGATCCACCATCATCACAAAGCAGCCAGAGTTTCAAGATGTGATTGGCAAAAGCGTAGAAATGAGCTCAACAGACACTCTGGAACTCAACAGGCTCTATAGCTGCAGTGAGTGTCGCTATTTGACAAGTAAATGAACTGTTTTCTTTGCCTGTTTGTGTATGATCAAGATTCACCTTTTGCAATTGTTCTACATATACTAGACACATCAGTCTCTTTCTTTGATCACTGCGACTTTGAAGACAAAGACATGTGTGAGATGAGAATTTGTTCAAAGATTTCTGCTGCATGGGAGAGAGTGAGCCAAGATGATGGTGGCCCCCACTCTGACCATACCTACCTGGACAATTCCTCTCAGGGTAGAAATATGATTTTCTCGTGGGGGGGGAAACAATAAATAAATAATTGCCACTTCATAAAAGACAATAATTCATACATTTTATTTATTTATTATTATTTGTTTTAATTATGAATGAATTAGGCAGTGGCTTCTTCATGCACTTCAGCACCATGACAGGAGAAGTGGGGGATTCAGCCAGACTGACCACCAGGAGGATGACTCCTGGTAGATCATGCCAGGTCCAGTGCCTTCAGTTCTACTACTACTACAGCGGGACTAAAACGGACCTGCTCAACATCTATATCAGAGAGTTTGACAGCGAGGAGGACGCAGAAGGAACACATAGACTCATGGGTCAGATCACAGGTAATGTCAGCAGTGGAATCTCTTCAGACATGTCATCAAAATAACACTTAATGCTTCCTTTTTTTCCACACCGACTTCTGGAATAATCTGACTGCTGTGACTACTGAGTAGATAAAGGATATAAGGAATTTAAGAAAATGTAGAAATGCTGAAAGATTTCAATAAAAAATGCTAATAATGTTGTGTATTGTAACATGAAGGAACATATAACTTTTAAAATGCTCAGCTTCTCTATCTTCCTTTCTCAGGTTCTCCAGCTGATTACTGGCAGATCCACCATGTTCCTCTGAATGCCTCGAAGACCTTCCGGGTGGAGTTTGAGGGCCGCAAAGGAACAGGGCAGTCCAGCGGTGGCTTCTCTGTGGACGACATCAACCTGTCAGAGACTGAATGCCCCCATCACACATGGCAGATCAGGAACATTGAGAAGGTTTTGAACACCAGTGACTACGGGACCATACTTTATAGCCCAAGGTACTACTCAACAGATGGCTATGGCTTTCAGATCCTGGCACAGCTAAAGACAACAGTCATAGGTCTGTTTGTAAGGCTTGTGTCTGGAAACCATGACGACAAACTGGAGTGGCCACTGGCGTGGAGGCAGATTACGTTTCTGATGCTGGACCAGAATCCTGATATGCAGCTGCGCATGTCCCAGCAGTGGAGCTTAACCACAGACCCAGCAAAGATGAGTGGTGAGTGGAAATGCTAATAGCTAAATGCTAAAAGCAAGCCTGGCTCACGCCATTCACTTTGGACAATAGGTCTAGACCCAGTCACTTCATTGTGGATTTCCAAGGGATGTAACCACCAGTAGCAAAATGTCACTGAAGTTGAAACAGTGAACTCTTGTCAAAAGCAGGTCTTCAAACCAGATTTTTTTTCTTTCTGTTCATTCTGAATAGTGTTCATTTGGTCAGACAAGACAAGACAAAATATGTTAATTTTTGTCCCATTTTGACACGATTTTTGACTCGTGCGACTATTTTGGGGATCGGGACGAGTCTCTCTCGCATTGTGTGTAGTATACATGGGGTAACAAGAAGCGTCACAACCACCTCCCTATCGATCCGATGAAAATCAAGTCTGTTTGAAATCCTGGTCGCCCCTCATGAGGCTATCGCACTGTTGAAGCAGTGTCGCATCCGAGGACTGGATCGTGTAATGTGAGAACAGGGATCATGAGCTGCGTGCTGTTAACCCCTGTGCTTCGCTCATACAGTATGAGCAACAGCTGCGTCTACCCAGCTTGACGAGATGTTGACTTATTTACCTCCGCCAAGGAGGTATATGTTTTCATCGGGGACCGGCGTTTGTCTGTCTGTCTGTCTGTTTGTTTGTCTGTCTGTTAGCAAGATAACTCAAAAAGTGATGGATGGATTTCGATGAGATTTTCAGGGAAGATCAGACATGACCCAAGGAAGAAACTATTACATTTTGGGACTGTGACGGGATTCCAGAGGCATTTATGTATTTAGCTTAGTCGTGTAATGGCATGGTATGGCCATGTGGTGGCGATCTGAATAGTTTCGGTGTAAATATATGACAACCTAGGAAGAACAATGCAGGCGGAGGTAGCTGGGCTCTCGGAGTGCTTTTCTAGTTAAAATATGTGATAACGAAGCTGTGACGAAATATTTGTTTTTCGTAATTAGACAACCCTCATTAAAAAGTCCTATATGATTCCAATCAGATTTTGGAGCCAAAATTGGGATCCTAAATCCTACAGGATTGTTGCTATTGGAATCCTATTTTGGTTGCAAAATCTGATTAGGATCTGATTAGAAACCATTAGGATCCTATAGGACTTTTTGATAAGGGAAGATGGGACTAACATGTTACCTTGTGGACTATGGACATTTGAAATCTAGTTTGCATGCAGGACTTGACCACCGTTTTCCACTGTTCATTTTACTTTTGGTGGCTGTAGACAACTCACGCCTTCTGCCTTCCAACAGCTAAATTCACACCCCTCCTTCTCTGTTGATTTGCTTGCAAAGTACTCATCATACAGATATCATATGATATCACACATAGATATAGGAAGCTAGATCCCACATTCGGCTCCAGAGCTGAGGGCAACGATCTCGAGGCCAATGGAGAAACGGAGCCAGTGTCTCTGATGGGAGATCAGACAGATGTCTGTGATTGCCAGCAAGTGTTGCCCATAGACAGTAAAGGTGTTTCCCCCAGCAATATGGCAGCCCCGTTTATGTATGCCACCTCGCTCGCCACTCTCGGGGACGGAGTCTGAAATGCAGACGTTTTTCTCAACACACTTTTGTCCTCTGCCTTTGGCTCTTGTGATCTTCGGTATGTTTAGACAGCAAACTTAGATTTTTGCTACCCCAGAGCTAACTTGCAATGCAACTTGCCATAGGTACAATATTTAGCTTCAATTAACACCCGGATCTCCTTATATGGGCAAAGATGGCAGTTCCAGCTCTTTTTTGTAGGCAAACTTCAAAGTCTATGTTGGTCATCTGCTGCTCCTCAAATGAGCAAGCAGATTGGACTGGTTAAAAATGTTCAGTCACATTTGTTCAGTAAAATGGTGAGGAAAAGTGAAGACCAGCACCTCCAGTGGTCGCACTGTTATTGAAGAGCAGCTCCAATATTACCAAGTACAGCTCGCTGCGGCCCGCGAGAAGGTGGGGCTTGATGTCAAGCCCCACATCAAGGACAAGTGCATTCTGGGATTGTGATCTGTTCTGCGTATGCACGTAGCAGAAAGAGGGGAGATTTACCTGCCCGATCGCGAGTTTGTGACGATCTGTTGGACTGCTTATAAGCAAATTGTAATTTGTCTTTGTTTCAAAATGTTTGTTTATTCATCTATTGGTTTGAGATAGTTTGTTATTAATCACTGAATTCAGTCAATGTAAGCTATAAATACAAAGTCTTGGTAGGGATTGAACCCGGGTTGTCAGAGTCAAAGGCAAGAGTGTTAGCTCTGCACCACCCAGTACCTTCACCACGCCACTGCAGATGCCACAGTGGAAGTTAATATATATATATATGCCCGATGCCTTAATCCCAAGAACAGCAGACTTTGAAGTAGCCTACTGGCAAGATAGTTGTCTATCCGAACTTAGGTGCAATGGCTTACACATATTTATGTAGGCCAGCAACGAGTAGGCCTAGGAGGAGTTGTTATAAAAATGGCATCTTTTTTATTTTTAAAACAAAACATTGTAGACTATCCTATCTGGGGAATAGAACTCCGGTCGCCCACATTGATGGCATGCACTTACTCCACGATTATTGCCGTGAGCCACGTTACAAGTATCGCTTCCTAATGTAAAATGACGGCTACATCGCTTTCATGTCTGGTCTGAGCAATCCCAAAATGCATTTGATGTCAAGCCCCGCCTTCCCGCAAGCCGCAGCGAGACGCTACTCAATAGGCGCGTTCAAGTTCAACTCCAAATTACCTCTTGCAGCAACGAGAGCTGCCGGTGACAGCAGGGGAGGGGATACAAACGCTGCTATGAAGTTGTACACTCTCTACTTCCCGTAGTCTAGACTTGACCATGTGACGAAACATGAGGCACGGACCCGCATGGACCCTTGTGGATATGAAGAGGCATCTAAACACCTGCACATACATCAGGGATGTAAAAGCCAATTAGGGCAAAGACCTGACGTCATGGTCTAGGCTCCGCAGCGCTCCGCAGTACCTAGAGGGCTGCTGCGCCGCTGCTCAGCAGCCGCCTTGCCACGCCTTGCTCCCGCGATAAGTTGAGGCCATGTGATACCGACTGCCGAGTCGAAAACACACCCATCTAGACCATCGTGGACAGATTTTGTGCTGCGCAGCCATATTGAACTCGCCTAATAGGCGAGTTCATGATGGCTGCGCAGCGCAAGAACTGCGCAGCACAAGATGCACGATGGTCTAGTCCACGATGGTCTAGATGGGTGTGTTCACATGTAGGGGTAGGGATGTACCAATTTCCGTTAAGACAGAGGGGTAGGGGTAAGTGGTAGGGCCATATACCCCTCCAAACGGAGATTTTTCAGAGGCACACTCCAAACGGAGGGGTATGAGAAATTTCCCAGAAAGCCTTGCGAATCACGAAAATATGGCTACTTCCGCGTCCAAAGAAGTCACAAATGTAAGTTTTTTCTCCATTATTGATGATTTAAAAATTTTGATAACCGTTGTATTCTCTTAAGTTTAACGTTCCAATGTGTAATGGTCATTTTCTCCATAAAATGTTCATGAAAAACTCAAGCAGTAGAGTTGAAATTGATGAAATTGCTTTCCCTCCCTGTAGTGTCTCACCATGAGCCCTAAAAAATCCAGCCAATCAGCTCGGTGCTTCATCAGGAGCATAGGAGGGTTGGCTGTAACTTGTAACTTGATTGGCTGTTGAGCTAAACGATCAACAACCTGATTACGGTTGCATCTTTAACCACACTATGTTTCATTTTTGGTTTTGTTCAAAACAGATGGGAAGTTATTTTGGGGGAACCCTCGAGAGGTTGGAAGCCTAACCCAAGTGAGTGACGAGACCTTTTATGCCTCCTCTGGTATTGGACAAGGAACCTTTATGACCTTGGAAGACCTTCAGAAGAGAGACTTCCTGAAAGGTGGCGATGCCATCTTATTTTTCACCATGCAAGGTGAGTGTTCCTGAACCACCTAGTCTATTACCGCGGAATATTCTCCTTGTTTGCCTGCTGGGAAAAAAAATATTACCCTGTAGTATAAAGCAGAGTGACTCACACTCTTGCATGCCTTTAGTAAATGCTTAATGCTAAATGCTAAACTTCTGCCTTGTGCTCAATATTCCGGTCGGCTAGTTTCAGTTAATTAGCTTCATTGGGATAACATGGCAGAAGAGGATGGAGAGGCTAACTGGGGAGGAAATGAAAAATGCCATCAGGAGGTCAGATCGCAATATTGCACTTCGCCACCCAAGGCTATTCACCTCTACAGAGTGGGTAGATGATATGCGGCGGTGGCCTCGTATTGTATGGAGATATAGTTTAGAGACAGACTGGCCATTCTCAGTACAGTACATCAATAAATAATTGTCATAATATATTCTTATAAAGTGCTTTCTTTAAAGTGCATTATTTGATTATTTACTTTCTAAAATGCCAAAACCAAAACACTTACAGCACAACCCTATTAGGAAACGTGTATTACAGAAATGTCCAAAATCTGAAATAATGTTCCTAATTTTAGGATGACCCTTAACATATGATGTCAGCCATCTCGACAGAACTCTGCTATCTCAGTGTATCGGAATGGATGTAATGCTCAACAAGAAGTTTGGGCACAAAACAGGCAAAGATCGCAGATATTTGGTGGTATATTACCCCCTTCTCTTTCTCTCTCTATTTCAGATCTAAGACCTCTGTTGAACAGCAACTCTCTGCCCTGTGGCAGAACTTCTACAAGCAACATAATTACCATAACCACAAGCCACACCACCACCATCCCTTCCTCCACCACCACCATCACTCCAACCACCACCTCTAATCCAACTTCCACCTCCACTCCAGACACTACCATGCCTATTACCACTTTCACTTCTACCACCACCCCCACCACCACCACTTCCACTCCAACCACCACCACCTCCATTCCTACCACCACCTCAAACCCTACCACCACTTCCACTCCAACCACCACCACCTCCATCCCTACCACCACCTCAAACCCTACCACCACTTCCAATCCAACCACCACCACCAACAACCCTACCACCACCTCAATCCCAACCACCACTTCCAGTTCTACCACCTCTTCCATTACTACCACCACCTCAATCCCAACCACCACCACCACCACCAACCCTACCACCACCTCCACTCCTACCACCTCTTCCATTACTACCACCACCACCCCTACCACCTCTTCCATCACTACCACCACCACCCTTACCACCTCTTCCATTACTACCACCACCACCATTCCTACCACCACCACCATCCATACTACCACCTCCACTCCTACCACCACCAACAACCCTACCACCAACTCCACTCCTACCACCACCACCACCACCACCAACCCTACCGCCACCTCAATCCCAACCACCACCTCCATTCCTACCACCACCATCCCTACCACCACCTCCACTCCTACCACCACCACCGTCCCTACCACCACCTCCACACCTATCACCACCTCAACCTCTTCCACCACCATCATCCCTACCACCACTTCAACCCCTACCACCTCCACTACTTCCATTTCTACTACCACCATCCATACCACCATCTCCCCTCCAACCACAACCACCCCCTATACCACTACCTCAACCCCTACCCCCACCACCACACATACCACCATTACCACTCCTACCACCACCTCCACCCATACCACCACCTCTGCAAGCACCATTCCTACTACAGCCACATCTAGCACTCCCACTATCTCTACCACCATCACTACAACAGCCATGAATACCACCACTGCAGATGCCAAATGGCCAGATGTGGAGGATAGCAGGTAAATTACACCTCTAATACAGGACATCTTTATTTACGAAAAGAACAAATCCTTTTGCCATTAAATACACCCATTGTATTCTAAGAAACACTAGTTTGATTTTGGCAGTAAATTTGATGATCAGATTATTTGTTTTGGAATATTTTCAGCCAAGTTTTTTCATAATCACTTCTTCCATCAGCAGCATCCAAACCAGCATTTCCCAAACCACCAGCATTCCCACCAACACTCCTACCACCACCAGTATTCCCACCAGCATTCCCACTACCTCCAACATTTCCACCACTGGCAGTGTTCCTACAACCACCAGTGTTTCCACCACCAATCCCACTGCCACCTCTACCATCACCAGCATTCACACCACTACTCCCACAACTACCAGTATTCATACCACAACCAGCAGTCCTACTACCTCCAACATTCCAACCACCGGCATTATTCCTACCACCACTAATGTTTTTACCACCATTCCCACCACTCTTACCATCAGCACCATTTCCATCACTACTCTCACAAGCAGCCCCACCTCAGACACCAAGGAGCCTACTATGGATGCCAAGTATAATATTTCATAATATTTATGAAGCTTGTTGTGATTTGTGAAAACCAGAAAACATGACACATAATTCTGCCCTGAGATACACCCACCTTGTGTGCTAAAATACACTAATTATCATGGCGTTTTAAAGGTATACTATGCAACGTTTTTCAGTTAATCAATTCGTTCCATACTGTTATATATGATTAAATGAGTCATTACCGGTCGAACGGTGTTTTTTTTGGCCGCTCTAGTGGTCTGTAGCGGTAAAACCACACTTGCAACTTCAGGAGACACCGGGCACGCACCCATGCTCTACTCCAGGAAGTGTCATGTAAAGTCTCATAAAAAGGCACGGCAGACTGACCGATTGAGGAGTTTTGTCAAATATACACGCTAAAGCTGTAGGGGAAGCTCGGAAGAGAAATATGCAAGCATAAAACGAGCGAAAATGAAAAGTGAAAGCGAAACCGGCGATGAAATCGCCAATCCTGCATAGTATACCCTTAATGTTATAATAATGATAATGATAATTATAATAGCAATCATGGAACAATTATTCTGTCGCTAGTTTGGAGTTTAACATGGTTTTAAACTCCAACTCCCAACTCAAACTCTAGTTTAAAACCGTGTTAAACCCCAAACTAGCGACAGAGCAATTGTCCGCACAATAATAATAATAATGATAATAATAAATAAACCATTATCAGCAAGCTTTTAAAACATATTATCAACTATGGCCACAGCACAGTAGCATCATATCAATCTTTGGCAATGAACAGCCGTTTGATCAAGCACTGACACAGTTAACTACTTCAATTGCTTAGTAGGTTCTCAAATCAATTGATGCTCTTGTAAGAATACAAACACCATTTGTCTATCATTAAAAAAAGAGAGAAACTGGCTGGGGAAGGGAGTTTCTGCAGGACTGAATTAGATTTAGAGCTCATGTCATGTTGATATGTTTTGTTTGTGCCAGTAAAACTGACTTGTAATTGTTCATTTGGAATATTACCTTTTTTTATGTCAAGTGTTGCCACAACAATGACCACTCCTACCACAACGTATACACCTACCACATCTACAACTACTACAACCACAACCACCACTACTTCAAGCGTCGCCACCACAGAGACGGAGGGGCCTGACGTGGATGGCAGGTAAACTTCACCTAGCACAGCTCATCTTAACTTGTGAACGCCAGAGAAGATGACAGATACAGCTTTCCATTACATCCCCCCCCCCCCCCCCCCCCACACACACACACACACACTCACACACAATGAGCAATATAATCGATAAAGAGGCCAATTGAGCTGTGACAGTCATTGAGTGCTTAACTGATTGTGGTTTGTTCCAGCTCTTGTGACAGCATCTTGTGCAGCTTCTCCCCAAAGATGTCATTTTCCCCGCTGATCCTGCTCATCACTGCTGTGGTAGTTGAATCACTCAATACCGGGACGGGCTGAATTTCTGCTTCCATCATTTCTGCTTTACTGTCCCTCAAGACAAATAGAATATTTTCTGAAGTCATTAATTGATATTTATGCTAGGGTTTATGCTAAGGGTTGGCAAACACTTTCCACGCATGGTGAACTTGTTCTGGGAAGACACCTGAAAAGGTGTTCAGGCTTTGAATGTTTTAGTAAGACCTGAATAGCTGGGAACCTATTATGTGCCATGTTTAACAGTTAACATATCTTAAAAAGATATAGATTAACAGCTTTTTTTTTTTTTTTTAAGTAGCCTACCTGTTTTGATGATTGTGTCAGTGTGAATTGTTTATCCTATTACACGGTTCAACTCATGTTTTTTTTCTGAATTTGTATGATATACAGTATGAATAAAACAGTTCTGGCATTAATTTGTGCTGGCCAATACATTTGCCATTAATCATAAATTGACATAGTGCAACATAAGTTATGCAGATTCTCATTAAGCTGTAGCAAACGTGCACTGTAAAAATTTTCTAGGCAACGTGATGCATTCGTTTTTTTTAGTTCTCTTTACTTAAATTAGGCCGAGGTTGACTTAACACAGATTTTTAAGTTCAGGCAAATTGTTGTTTTGAGTTATACAAACTCAGGCTTTTGAGTTTTGCATGCTTATATTAAATATGCTGAGGTTGACTTAACACAGATTTTTAAGTTCTGGCAATTTTTTGTTTTGAGTAATGCTAACTCAGGCTTTTGAGTTTTGCATGTTTATATTAAGTTCTAACAACACAGATTTTCAGTTTCACCAACTTTGTTTTACGAGTTCTACCAATCATTTTACACCACATCCCATCATTCAACAAATCACATCACACAACAAATGGAAGTGTAGTGAAAAAAACTTTTATTCACCATTTGGGAAATTACACAGACTTGCACCCTATGAACTTGGCTTCTTGAGAACCAGTCTTGTGTGTGTGTGTGGTCAGAAAATGACTGTTAAATCTCTGGGATTGTGTGAAACAGACATTACACTTGAAATTACACATTAGACTTGCGTCCTACGAACTGAGCTTGAGAACTGGTCTTTTCTGTGTCTTTGTGTGAGAGTTAGGTCTGAGAATTAATGCTACTGAAGATGTGTGTGACTGTGCATGTTTATTTGTGTGCGTGTGTGTGGGAATTTACATATTACACGCCCTATGAACTGAGCTTTTTGAGAGCTGGTCTTTCGTGTGTGTGTGCGCGTGTGTGTGTGTGTGTGTGTGTAGTAAATGTGGCGATTGTATTAATAGTATACATACAAAATAGAATACCAGAGTTAACCTCATAGGCAACAATTTACAACAATAAAACCACAATTTTAATTTTCCCTGCTTGGAGAGAACTTCACGCTCTCAACTGAGTGAGTGTGTGTGTGTGTGTGTCTGTGTCTGTGTCTGTGTCTGTGTCTGTGTCTGTGTGTAGAGTGAATGTGTAAATGTGGCTATTGTATTAATACATACAAAATAGAATACCACAGAGTTAACCTCAATCATTATAACAATAAAACCACAATCTTAACTTTCCCTGCTTGGGGAGAAATTCACGCTTTGAACTGAGCTTCTTGAGAACTGCTCTTTGCTCTCAATGTGTGTGTGCCTGTGTGCACACTAGTTCTTAGAGTAGTGATGGTGGAAAAACAATGTATATGTGCAGGCCTGTTCCATGTAGCAGCTGGCAGAGAAGAGCAGTGTGTCCATTTATGTGTGTGTCCATCATCAGACTTCACAGCAAAAGCTTGTCTTTCAAGGAACGTGTGCGCTGTGAACATTTTGAACCAAGCTCGAAAAAGATGGTCTGGATGGCCTCAAAAGTGTACCTCATCTTTTCTGGATAGCTTATGTCCATTGCATACATTAGGCCAAACAGGTAGCCGAAGGCAGCAGCGAGGTGAGGTAGGTCGTGTTTTATTACCGCCCCTTCCAAGACGACAGCGATTTCGATCACTATTGGTGGTGCTGTGGCGCTATCATCATCTTCATAGACGGTAAGTATTCCAACTGGCACTCCTTCAACCACCGCTTCCTCAGGGTCTGTGTTCTGAGGAAAAAACAGACACAGCAACACTTTTAGTGATACCTACACCCCACAATAAGTTACATTAAGGCTAAAGATATCAACCAATAAGTATCCAGCTTCTTGTAAGATATGAAAGAAGCACTGCAAATCTAATACTCACAAATTGGTCTGGACTGACTTACCAAGCACTTCAGAAAGAAGTCTGATGCATCATCTCGAAGAAAAACGGGAAGGCCTCTCAGTGCTGCGGTCCTTCGATGACGCACAACGTCCGTTACCTGTGAATGTGCTCACAACCATGGACAGACACACACAGACAGACAACAATTCAGCAAGATAACTCAGATCAAGAATCTCTGTTTATTTATGCACATCAACTGTACATGTTTGATTGATTTTCATAATTTAAAGTATTTTTTATTTGTTTCGGTTTGAAAACATTACCCACCTCATCAAGTCTGTTCAGCAACTCCTCCAAATCTGGACCAAAAGCTGACTTCCTGGCTCGATACAGTTTTATCAGGCGAGAAGCATACTTGTCCAGAGATGCATTCCAAGTTGCCTGGAGGTTTCTGTTGGTGATCCGGTAAAATTCTTCGTATATCTGGACAAAATAACAAAACAAAACAATTATAATTATAATACCCCTACCAGTGCCCAAAGCTGCCAATAAATTACGAGATTTTCATGCCATAATTTAAATGAAAAGACTACATTTTTAAATGACAGTGAATCAGAAGCTAAAGCAACACGGGACAGCATATCCACAAATACACCAGGAAAACCTTACACATAAATACACAGGAAAACATTACCTCCTCATGGCTTAACAGTGCAGGCCATCGTTCTTGGACTTTTGACACCATAGGCTGCTCTTCTATGATTTCTCTCCGTCGATGGGAAAAGGTCAGCTCCATCTTTTGCCTAATCAGACCCATGTTTCTTTTCCTTTTCTTCATTTCTTCAATCAGCGCAAGCCTTTCCTCCTCAAGGGTGGTACCATCATGGTTTTCTGGATATTCTGGAACATGGTTGACCTCTCCACGTTTTGCCCTTTTCAGGGTGAACGGAGCTTCCTCTCCATCCTGTCCCTTCCTTTTTGTATTCACCATCACCTCATTACAGCCTGCACGACGCAACTTTGCCCTAAAATTGCCCATCTTATAATGAAGACTCTTCAGCCATCCATCATAGCCAGTAACACTATCTGTCTCTTTAAGACAAGGATACTTGAGAATAAGGCCAGATACAACAGACACCAACTCCTCCTTATTGGGATATGCACCTCTGAGATCAAAAATACTCTCCCAAAGTTTTTTCACGATGTCTGATCTAACATCTCCTGTTAAAATAAGGCGCTTCTGTGTTTTTTCATAGATCTCATTGCCCTTGCGCAATCTCAGCTCAACATCATAAGAAAATTTAGGGATTGGAAATGGATCGGGCCACTGAGTTGTACGCCTTAAAGTGACCTGGGGCGAATCTTCACTGCTCTGGACCGAACTTGAGGAGGGAGAAGGGAGGGACTCGGATGAGCTCCTCCGAATGGAGCCTGGAGTAGGGCTGTCCTGCACTTCATTACGTTCCTCAGAGTGAAAGCTACATGTGTCAAGGGAGGACACTGAGCCAACTGAATGGCCATCAGATACATTGGTGGGAGATGCATCAGTGTTCCATACAATGTGCAAGATAGCGCGCCCTTTTGGCAACTCTGACATTTCAGTCAACAGACATAACGCATTCGCAAAATCAGGGTCCTCGTACTGGAGTTTAAAATCACCTTCAAGCTGGAGTCTGTCTTTAAGGTCATTGATGAGCTGGTCCACAGATTCTGGTGCTTCTGTGAGCTGGATTCGACGGGCTTCTTTTGGAGAGATTACTACACGAAGTAACAAAGTCTGTAAAGAAAAGGGGATAAATGTGTAAATTATCACCACAAATGCAATGGTAATGCTAAACTGAAATAACTGTGAAACACATTTACACTGATATGACAATGACTCATCAACATACCATTTTGATGGTTTAGTTGCAAAGGAATGTCCTTGCAGTCACCATCAGTTTCCTACCAACCATGTATGCTTCTAGAGGGTGATAGTCTGTCAACAGATTTGGATCCAAGGCAACAGTTTCAGAGAGGTGGCCTTCAACAAGTTCGTAAGATCGTAAATGTTCAATGTAGCTTGAAACAAGTGTTCTGCAAATAAAAGTCACTTCCTGTGCATTTATCTGAATGATTACAATCTTGTGAAATTTTGGAAGATCATTGCACTGTCCACAAGACAAAATCATGCCTTCAGCATACCGTGTGCCATGTAGCTGAACTGATTTAGAAAGACTGACTCTTTCAAGATGTGGACACTCCCTTTCAATTACACTCCTCAGTGTGGTATCCAATTCTGAGACTGCGACTACCTTCACTTTTTCAACAATGAGCTTTGCCTTGAAAAGGTTAGGGCTATCCAGGTGGTAGGCTAACAACTGCTGGTGTTTTATGGAAAGAGTAAGCAGCACATTTTTCCAGTTGTTAGTGTCATGAACCACTTTCTTAAAGAAACTGTGCTTAGCCTCATATCGCATCGTCCACAATTCCACCAAAGGGCCATAGCAGCGAATCAGATGTGGGTAATGATCAATAAAGTGGTTCTTTGGTTTCAGATGGTACTCTGGAAATGTATCAGTAAGTAATTGGCGGTGGTTCTGCAGTTTGGAAGACAGATGGCACAGAGCTGCCTCTGAGAGCTTGTGAGAAACAACTATGTCAACAATGTCCTTGAGGTCCATTAAAATCATCCAAGCAGGTTCATGTTCAGGTATCTTGCATCCAATGAAAAATGGAAGCAAGCGCAACAAAGTCCAATTTTCATGTCCATTGCCTGGGCTGCAATGGTACCATTCTTAAAGCTTCTTTTCGAAATTTGTTTTGGTTTGTTTACTTTGTCTGTATTCTTGTATGGGAATGACTTAATGCTGGTGTTAAGCGTGTCCAATGTGAAAAATCCTTTAGCAATCAGACTTTTCAAACACAAGCACAATTCATAAGGAATGACCCCTTCAAAGAAATCATGCAATATGTCTGGAGGAAATCCAGTGACTGTATGAAAGAATTGTAGATGCTTCTCAAGAACACACTCATTTTTTACACCATCAATGCTTTTGAGTGTTTCATTTTGCCTGAGCTGTTCCAAAACTGCATTATGTCCATCAACAGTCCTTAACTGGAAATCCACAACATCAGTCGTAGCAATTTGGTTCTTGCTTATCAGACAAAAACGGCAGAACTTATCAACATTAAAACTTTCAGAAAAGCCTGCAAGACTATGTGCGGCAAGGTTATCTGCACACACACAAAACACAGCACCCTTGACAAATTGATCCAGTCCCAGATAGCAAAACTGCACTGGGACGGAACTGGGCCACATGTACCACAACATTCGGCACGGATCTTTATAATGGACCTGATCTGGCGTCCAAACGCACATCGGTCCAAAATTGTTTTGGATCTGTTTGACGGATTTGCGGCAGATATGAACTTGCACTCGTCCAGGTCCGTCCCAGATAGCAAAACACACCTACCACGACATCCGACACGGATCTGAATAGTGGACCTGATCCGCCGTCCAAACGCACATCGGTCCAAAATTGTTTTGGATCCGTTTAACTGATCTGGTGGCAATAAGGGCTGAGACTGCTCCCAACAAACAAGATAACGTCCCGGCGATGATTCAGAGCTTTTTAAAAAACGTATTTTGTCACTGCGACGTAAAAAGAGGAAAAATCGAATTTCACCCAACTACCTGTTCACCGTTTTGCATTTGCGCCATGGAGATTACCCAAGTCAATCTGTCACGAGCGTGTGGCGCTAGGATACTTTTTATGTGAGTGAAACAGCTGTCAACATTGGTAAGCAGTAATTGACATGTAGTAACGATTTGCAATTAAGCCTACGTCTAGTATTTCATTTCACACATTTATTTAGCTTACCTGTGGGTGCGGCTTGGTGATCGATGATCACGTCCAGATGTACAAACATTTGAGCAGTTAGCTGGGTATTTATACCCGGTTAGGTCTAATACTTTCACGACTACGGTGTATTTCCCCCCTAATAAATTACTAAGTCAATGGTCATATCTGGTAATGTTATTGTTCAAAACATCAGTGGAGTAGGTTAGTATAAGCTAAAATATCCCAACCACATTGTTTCAAAATTCAAAACGAATATTTGCAATGCATGCTGGGAAGCAAACAAAGCAAACAAACAAGCAAACAAAGTAGGCCTACACAAAATATAATTAAAGTTATCAGAGAATGTCTAGGTTATATTTTATATCTAAACCATGAGGTTTATAAAGTCATAAAATTGTGATAAGCATCCTTAATTCTTCTGCAAAGTTTTTTATAGTGGTGACCAGTTGGGGATGTGAATGTCTGCTTAAAGTCATATGTGATATGGGACCTGCATTGCAGATCCGTACCACACACAAGAAGCGGACCCGTACCACACATAAGAGGCGGAACCGCATTGCAGATCCGTACTACACAGAATAGGGCTCGGGCACACGACTTGCATTCTAGGAATATTGCCGCCATGTTGGTAGCGCACTGAACGTGATGTCCATTCATTCAGATGCAGAAGACAAGAAGCAGAAATATAGTATTAGCTGTGCTGTGCCCGCAAAGTTTTCACGTCATGATCCCGAGCCCTATAAGCGGACCCGTACCACACATAAGAGGTGGAACTGTATTGCAGATCCGTACCACACACAGTAAGCGAACCCGTACAGGTCCGCTTCTTGTGTGTCGTACGGATCTGCAATACGGGTCCGCTTATTGTGTGTGGTACGGGTCTGCTTCTTGTGTGTGGCAGAGCAATAGAGAGAGCAGAGAGAGTTGCGACACGCTTTGATGTCGCCGCCACGCGATCAAAAGTTCCAAAAAACCTGCGCTGAATGGCTGAATTCCAGGAGGGTGGGATGTAGCTACTTCTAGATGCTGGAAGGTGTAATAATTTAACTCATTAACTACTGACCAAGAGATTGGCTGTAAATAGTTCCAAAAGTCCCATAACGAGGAAATAGCCTGGAAAAAGCACTGCCATTTTTTCCTACGGAGGTCTATGGGAGTGTCGCCACTCTGTTTTATCTACCGCTCTGGTGTGTGGTATACGGATCTGCAATTCATGGGTTTCATCAGGTCCCTTTCCACAGGTGTATAAAATGAAGCACCTTGATTATCAATGCAGACTGCATGGTGATTGATACACCTGTGCTAAGGGACCTGATGAAACCCATGAATACGGGTCTGCCTCTTGTGTGTGGTACGGGTCTGCTTCTTGTGTGTGGTACGGATCTGCAATATGGTTCCGTTTATTGTGTGTGACACGGGTTCGCTTATTCTGTGTTGTACGGATCTGCAATACGGGTCCGCTTATTGTGTGTGGGCCACATCTGGCCCACAGTCAGATACCGTAGGTCCGCTACATACGGATCTAAAGGCTTTCATGCAGATCCGGCCCAAAGGAAATTGCTATCTGGGGTACTTCAACAAACAGTCCCTCTTCCTCTATACGTTGTATGTCCTTAATCAAGGGATCAAGAAACCTTTCATAACCATATTCCTTGACATCTTCACTTCTACCAAGAAGAGCAAGCTGAATTGATGTAAGGCTAGCTCGGAACTCGGCAGGTAAATTTAGAACCACCCAATATACTGCAGTTATCTTGTAAATCCTTTTAGAGGTACCCAAAGGATTACAGATTTCAAAATCATCTGTCTATAATGCCAGACTAATGCATTTGTTCTGTTGTCCCAAAAGTGTATTGTCCTTAAAGTGCTTTCCGTCTTGGGAAGACTTGTAGACACCAGGTAAAGAATCTTGTACACAAATACAACCTGCTCTGAAAAATCTTCTCTCTCAAGTAAACTGCTTAGCACCTTTGGGATTGATATATAAACAAAGGAATTATTGTGAGCTGAGTTAAAAAGATACTCTGTGGGCTCTATTACAGAACATTTCTTCTGAAAATATAAATTCCTGCGGTAATCTGTAGACAGGCAGCCTTTTTCAGATGTTGTTACCAAGAGTGGATTAGTCTCGACAATGGCATCAGATATTTCAAGCAGAACTGAATTATCTACTTCAATTCCATGCCTCAGAAGTATATCTTTCACAGTTCGCAAAGTCTGATTGCTAGAAAAAGACAGAATGCTATGCAATTCCTCCACAACTTTTTGTGTAGCCTGCCTACTAATATGCAGCTCTGTTATCATACACAAAAAAAGAGAAGCCAATTTGTGCTTCAGTGTTTCACTATCCACATTTTCCACAGACTCATGAACATAGTCTTCATCCCTATCCAATGACACTCCGGCTTCACAATCATCCAGCTCACTATCACTTCCTAGAACTTCAGTATTTCCTCTCCCTACAGTTCGAAAATCCTTCAGAGTGCAATGCCTGTGATGGCGGCTTCTATGAGAAGTAAAGGTTGGGCGAATGTTGGTTTTAAAATTGCATCTTAGAATAGGGCATTGCACAGTCTCTCGGTTCCTTAAATGGTTTGCTAGATGGTTCCAAAAGGTCTTTTCGCTGCAAATCTCTTCAAACTCACACAATTCACATTGGAATGTTGAATTAGATGAATTTACTGTGGGTTTGTGTGATCTTGAGAGGTGTGAGCGTAATGCACCAGATGTTTTGAATGTACACACACAATCTAAGTGAATGCAAGGCCAATGTGCACCTTTTCCGTGACGAAGGCGACAATAGAGCTCCCCAGTCCCGCCCCTCCTCCGAGAGAGGTGCTTGTCCGGAAGTAAAATTCTCATTCATTTCTCCCATTGACTTCTGGAAAAATTCGGATATAAAGAGTTTTAGACCATGCCTTAGGCTAACCAGCTACGATGTGACTCATAAGCATATAACTTATAATTTCGAGTGAAAAAATGAACAGAAAATGTAAAAAAAGCGAAAGGTACAAGACTGTGTACATATCTTAAATTCCGAGATAGAGAACTCAAATCCCAGGATGCTTTGCAAACGTACACACATTTCCAACATTTGCAGCCTAAAGATAGTTTAACATGGTTCCATATTAATCTGAGAAAAGAAGATGATTGCTTCCTACCGTTTCCATTGAGTAAATTCAACCTTCAAGATGAGAAAACCGTTATTTTTCGGAAGACCACACATCGGTCCTGATCAGCCCTGCAGCCATTTTAAGTTTTGAAGTTCCCGCGAGACGAAGCTGGACGATAGGCGCGGGAAAAGCTGAGTACAGTTTGTTTGGCATTGCCATGGCAACGGCGATCTCTACCAATCAAAGGCTCTGCTTTCACCAGTTTTACACGTTAGGGTGTCGGGTAGTGTAGTACTCTCTCGTTAAATCGTGAATAAAGCATTGTTTTCTCAAAACAAGGTTGATGCCCCCATTAACTTTTGACATCTATATGAGCAGGTATAATCGCTTAGTCACATCGTAGCTGGTTTTAAGTCTACCATGGACGGTTACGATGTTATGGCTTATTCTCCAATTGTCAATGGAGAAATTGTATTGGATTTTTACTTCCGGACAAGGCTGTGGGCGGGACTGGGGAGCTCTATGCTTCAATAGGACGTCCTGGGAAGAGCTTGAAAATTTGCACTGCTTGCACTGCATGAGCTGCCTGAAACAGAATCATACGCAAATAATTACAATATATCTCCCTTGAAGCATAGGCATTGTTTCAAATGTGTAACTCATTTTGATTATGAAATGAATAATCCTTTACTTAGGTTAGTTTCAAGCATTTACTTTTTTTTTTTTTTTAAGTAAACACATTAATCCAGCCAGAAATGAGAAACAGGCCATCCAACTAAATCAATGAATCAATCATCTATCTATATTTGATATGCATCACTCTTATTATCTTAATTATGAAGGACTTCATACAGTTGCAGCAATTACTCAACAGTCTAATCAAGAGTAAACCTGTAAATGCAAAATCAAGGCAGCATAATATGCCAGTCAATGTCTGCTACCCCAAAATCTTGCCCTGGCATAGCCCAGTCTAATGCTACTTCTCCCTCCACTTCAGTAATATTAAGACACGCAGGCAAAAACTCTCCCTCCACCATTTAGCACTTCAGCTAACTGTCACTAACTAGCTAGCGGTTCACTTTAGTACTGTTTGATTAAACGAACTTCCCGCTCACTCAAAAACGCTCCATAACCACACTAGAACACATTTTGCAACTCTTGCGGTCCTTTCACAACATCTATGTCCAATCAAGTTAAACATTTTAGCGATTCTACCCTGACAGTGCATGGAACATCTTGTCAGAACAGTTCAGAAATTAGCAAGAAGTTAGCAAACTAAAATGCAACTCATAACTTCGGTAATTCGGTTGAATACATTAAATATACGACACATGTTAGTTCACCGACCAAAAAAATGCACATACGCCTTCTATTAAGTTGTACTTTATAGAAAGAACCATAAATAGCCTACCTGATGTGAAACTCTGAAGTCCGCCAATCGTCTCAACCTCGTTTGCAAACTCGAAGTCAAAAGGGAAAAACGCTGGGCCCATGGACATGGTTAAAGGAAGGGAAACCCCGTAGAAGGTGTAACCATGAACATAAAGTAAAGAAAACTTAAAAGTTCTCGTTAAATAGTGCTACTGTCTATGGAAAGTTGAAGAAAACAAAGAAAAACGTGTTTTGGTTAATCAAATATCCTTGTCAACCATTTTCTAAGAAAAATGAGTTGGACAAACGTGTATTTCTTTGTTCTATGTCAAAATTGTATTTTTGAGTCAGATTACAATGAAAATGTGTGTTAGAACAACAACTGTAATTTATTTTTTTTACAGTGTGGGACCTACAACAGTAGGCTAATATAACTAAGATTTTTCTACAAAGACATGAAAGAACACTATAGGGACATTTATTCACAATTTCATAGCATTTTAACAAAAAAACCCACAATTCTCATTACCAAATTCATTATGCCAGCCGCTAGTGTAGCTAGCGTAGCGGTCATAGTTGTCAAAGTTTTTTCTCTTTTTTTTTTCGTCATCTACTCCCAGAAGTGGCTGCACCGTAGGTGCAAGGCCCTATTGTTTTTGCTCAGATTAAATTTCTTCTGGGCCACGATTTGCCTTTTTTCACCAACTTGGCATGCTCTAAAACTCTTGAAATTTGGCAGCTATGTGTGGAATTGGTAACGCTACTCAGCGGCAGAGCTCTGGCCAAGGGCGTGGCTCAGGGACTCTATAGCGCCACCTAGCATGTTGTCTGTTGTGGTTGACGAATACATTCACGGAAATGGCCCAGATTTGGTGGGCATATGTGTTGTATGAATATGAACAAGTTGAACATTTAAACTATATAGTGAATCTTAGAAGAATTTTAGTTATGATTATGATTAAGATTTTTGCACATCACGTATTTTGAAACACTTCTCCTAGACGGTTTATCGAAAACATGTCATATAAGCACTAAAATGATCTTGAGGGGTTGCTCAAGAGGAATTGCGACCAGATTTTTGAATTTTCGAAGTATATTGAAATAGCAAAGGTTTGAATTATGGCGTCTTATTAAGAAACAGGAAGTTGGTGTTATAGGCAGAAAAAAGGTTATATTTTAGGTTTATTATTCATTAGCCTATTAACCTATTAAAGGTTTATTATTCATTAGCCTGTTGAAGCTAATGAACATCTCCTTGGTCTTTGTGACGTTTAACTCCAAGAAGGAGCTATCACACCATTCCACAAACTCGCTTAGGACAGGGCCGTGATCTTGGACAGAACCAGATAACAGGGACAGGAGAACAGTGTCGTCGGCAAAC
This sequence comes from Sardina pilchardus, assembly GCF_963854185.1. Classification (NCBI taxonomy): domain Eukaryota; kingdom Metazoa; phylum Chordata; class Actinopteri; order Clupeiformes; family Clupeidae; genus Sardina; species Sardina pilchardus. Next base: position 20,666,700 of record NC_084999.1, read on the forward strand.
TTCACTAGATGACGATCAGCATGGTGACTTCGACAATCATCTGTGTACAGGATGAAAAGCAGCGGTGAGAGGACACAACCCTGGGGAGAGCCAGTGGACGTGTAGCTGATGTCAGAGAACCTCTTGTTGACCAGCACCTTCTGTGTTCTTTGGGTCAGAAAGTCTGTGATCCACAAAATTAATTGATGATCTAAGTTGAAACTTATGAGCTTTTTGGCCAACATGTGAGGTTTAATGGTATTGAAGGCAGAGGAGAAATCCGCAAATAGGAGTCGTGCAAAAGAATTTGGGCTTTCTAGGTGTTCATGGATGGCATTCAGTATGTAGATTTTGGCATCATCCACCCCTCTTTTTACACGATACGCGAACTGAAGAGGATCCATCTTTGAGGCTGTGGCGTTGATAACATGAGCTTTCACAATCCTCTCAAAGGCCTTCATGACAAGGGAGGTGAGGGCAATGGGTCTTAGATCATTCAGGACTTTCAGGCTGCTCTTCTTGGGAACGGGAATGATTGTGGAGTGTTTCCATGACTGTGGGACAGTGGCAGTGGATAGAGACCTCTGAAAAATCTGTTGGAAAACTCCTCCAAGCTGCTCAGCACAGTGTTTCAGTGTGTGACCGCATATTTGATCTGGACCAGGAGCTTTCTTGGTCTTTGTCCTCCTCAAACAGTCCACCACAGATTCAACCGAGACGATGATAGGGTCACTCGGGATCAAGCTACTGGTGATATCCGCCAACTGAGACTGGTGATCTTTCTCAAACCTGGTGTAAAAAGAGTTGAGCTCATTGGGGAGGGATTCATCACTGCTGCCAGCCACACACACAGGTCTAAGGTAGGGTGACCAGATTTGAGTTTGCAAAAAAGAGGACACTTCAGCGGGGGGGGGGGGGGGGGGGGGGGGGGTATTTGGATATTTGGGTCACATAGGCTATGCACCTATGAACTCGTGCATTCATACAATGCACCTATGAACTCGTGCATTCATACAATTACAATTGATACAAGTATCAACATACATGGTGATATATGATAATGAGCTTTATTGGCCGGCCCAACACTAACAGAAAAACACTGCTAGTTGAAATGTGTTTGAATTGTAGTTTTAAATGTGCAAAAACAAACTATAGGCTATACAATGTAAAGTAAAGTATAGTCACAACAATGGTAAAACAAAAATAATAAAAAATAAAACCTAATTGCACAAAATGAGACATTTTTAAAGTTGAAAAGTTTTCCAATGGCTGATACTTTTCAGTCCTCTTAAACTGCCTGCTTTGCATTGATCTCGACCGAGACGAAAACATGGAAATTACGTTTCAATTCGTCAGTGAACTTGAACTTGCGTTTCGGCATGCTGAAGATGCCGGATAGTTTTGCGCGTTGCCAGTGGTAAACAAGGAAGTGTGCGCTGATGAGGTGAATAAATGTTTAGGCTGAGAATATCGACCAATGACGGTAGCTCTAAGGTCAGGCTCTACACTTCAACTCAATGCAAAGCGAACTGTAGGGAGAGGGAGATTAGCCTACTATGTGAATGAAAGAGAGAGCAATGCAAATTCGGTGAAAACACGTTAGGCTAGAATAACAAAATCCCGGACGATTCTGAAATTCCGCCCGGACACATTTTTAGGTTTCAAAAAGAGGACATGTCCGGGCAAAAGAGGACGTCTGGTCACCCTATCTAAGGTCACGCACAGTGTTGACTGCTGCCATTGTCTTAATACCCTGCCATGCCTCCTGGAGGTTACCTTGAGTGAACTTTTCTTCAATCTTACTTTTGTAAGCTGCCTTAGCTTTTTTAATGGCCTGCTTCACCTCTCTGTTCACTTGTTTCTTCTCAAGCATAGATCCCGTGTAGAACAGCTGTTTCTTTTTGTTCAGGATAGCCTTGAGTTCTTTAGTGACCCAGGGTTTGTTATTGGGAAAGATGGTTATTTCTTTTGTGGGGATGATGTTATCTACACAAAAAGATATATAAGATGATACATTGTCGACCTGTTCATTTAGGGTGAGATCAGGTTGTAAAAATATGTCCCAAGATGTACACTCAAAACATGCCCTTAGTTCATCAATGCTCTCATCAGTCCACCGTTTTATAGATTTGACCACTTTCTCTCTTCTCTTGACAACTGGTGTGTATTTAGGTACAAGGAGGATAGAATTATGATCAGCAGTTCCAAGAGGAGGGAGGGGTACAGATGTATAAGCCCCTGAAATGGAACCATAGCACTTATCAAGAACCCTGTCAAAACGTGTGGCACATGTAACATATTGCTGGAATTTTTTCAATGATTTGTCCATGATTAAAATCTCCCAAAATAAATTTGGGTGAGTCAGGTGAAATCAGCTCCAGTCTATTCACAGTGTTCTTGATGGCTTCAGATGCTGTGTTCGCATTGGCTTTTGGGTGAATATAAACAAGAATAAAAAATAGTTGGGGAAACTCTCTTGGTAGATAAAAAGGACGGAGTGACACGGCTAGGAGCTCTATATCAGGCGTAGACAGACTCTCGCGAATGATGGCTGTAGAGCACCAGCGGCTGTTGACATACAGACAGACTCCGCCTCCGTGTGCCTTTCCCGTGCTGCATTTATCCCTATCTAGCCTTAACGGAGTCTTGAAGCCTTCAATAAAAAGTGCTCGGTCATCTATGCAACTATCAAGCCATGTTTCCGTGAACGCTAAGATGGAAGCATTCCTGTATTCATGCATGTAGTTTATGTTTGCTTGAAGCTCATCTATCTTATTCCTTAAGGAACGGACATTACTTAGGATGACAGAGGGTAGCGCTCTGTGTTTACTTTCTCGTTTGAGTTTAGTTCTGACACCAGCTTTCCTACCCCGTTTCCTTAGTCGTCTTCTATGATTGACAGCTTGAGTGAGCTCCGCCGGAATATTCCATATCAATGAACATGTCAGCAAGTCATCTTCCAGGTTACTCCGGTTGAGTAGAAATTCCCTTGTGTATTTGAGAGGTTGGTCGGCTGAAAGACTGCTTCCAGTTTTCCATTCAGGGAATCCCATAGCTACGGTGGCCCTGAAGTGCAAAACACAACACAAATAAGACAACACAACACAAATAAGACAACACAACACAAAGAGAGAAATCACGGCCCCAAAGTGCACAACACAACACAAAAAGAGACAACACAACACAAAAAAGAGAAAAAACGGCCTCGAAGTGCACAACACAACGGCAAATCACACAACACAACACAAAAAGAGACAACACAACACAAAAAGAGAAAACACGGCCCCGAAGTGCACAACACAACGGCAAATCACACAACACAACACAAAAAGAGACAACACAACACAAAAAGAGACAACACAACACAAAAAGAGAAAACACAACGGCAAATCACACAACACAACACAAAAAGAGAAAACACAACGGCAAATCACACAACACAACACAAAAAGAGACAACACAACACAAATAAGACAACACAACACAATTAGAGAAACCTCGGCCCCGAAGTGCACAACACAACGGCAAATCACACAACACAACACAAAAAGAGACAACACAACACAATTAAGAGACAACACGGAATACCTTCGGGCCACATGAATCGTCGCTGGGACACGCACAGGCCTACAGCCCGCAGAAAATAGCATGCTGGGTCTTCACATGTCCATAAGAACCCACAGTAATGGAATATCCACGTTGTGTTTTATTCATAATATGTTTGGTGTATAATCCAACTCATACAAAAGCAACAAGTTCGAAACAAATCATCAGAAATCAGGAAGTAAAACAGCTTGTAACTCTGTCACCGTTCTAGATACCGTCATATAGGCTACCATATGGTAATTTTTGTGAGATCCCCCTAGTTACCGTGGTAGCTACCACACATCAGAGCGATGGCTTTGCCCCTCATGTCTTTCTGCGACGAGATATTCAAAACCGGAGGAGATCGGGCAAGAGAGCTGTCAAACAGGCTCCCTAGCTTTGAATGACGACAGCACTAGTCAGCCACATGCCTCGTTATTGAAAACCGGATAATGTTGAAGCCAAGGGGTAGACGATTTCAGTGATATGCGACTTTACTTTATAAACCCTAGTAAAGTCCTCGTAACATTCATTAAAAGATTTAAAGAGACATGCAGGCTGAAATAATTCGAAGATTTAATGGTGCATAGGCTAGCCTACTGACAGTAAAAGTCTTACACAAGAACCCCTTTGAGTAGAAGCATAATATTGGTGTCAAAATAAAGCTAACATTCTGGAGATTTTTGGGGAGCCTGATTGACAGCTCTCTTGCCCAATCTCCTCCGGTTTTGAATATCTCATCGCAGAAAGACATGTGGGGCAAAGCCATCGTTCTGATGTGTGGTAGCTACCACGGTAACTAGGGGAATTCACAAAAATTACCATATATGGTATATGACGGTATCTAGAACGGTGACAGAGTTACAAGCTGTTTTACTTCCTGATTTCTGATGATTTGTTTCGAACTTGTTGCTTTTGTATGAGTTGGATTATACACCAAACATATTATGAATAAAACACAACGTGGATATTCCATTACTGTGGGTTCTCATGGACATGTGAAGACCCAGCATGCTATTTTCTGCGGGCTGTAGGCCTGTACGTGTCCCAGCGACGATTCAAGTGGCCCAAGGTATTCCGTGTTGTCTCTTAATTGTGTTGTGTTGTCTCTTTTTGTGTTGTGTTGTGTGATTTGCCGTTGTGTTGTGCACTTCGGGGCCGAGGTTTCTCTAATTGTGTTGTGTTGTCTTATTTGTGTTGTGCTGTCTCTTTTTGTGTTGTGTTGTGTGATTTGCCGTTGTGTTTTCTCTTTTTGTGTTGTGTTGTGTGATTTGCCGTTGTGTTTTCTCTTTTTGTGTTGTGTTGTCTCTTTTTGTGTTGTGTTGTCTCTTTTTGTGTTGTGTTGTGTGATTTGCCGTTGTGTTGTGCACTTCGGGGCCGTGTTTTCTCTTTTTGTGTTGTGTTGTCTCTTTTTGTGTTGTGTTTTCTCTTTTTGTGTTGTGTTGTCTTATTTGTGTTGTGTTGTCTTATTTGTGTTGTGCTTTGCACTTCAGGGCCACCGTACATAGCGGATGGAATCAAAAGTAGCCTTATGTTGCAGTGGTAGCTGATAGAATCCAACAAAAACAAAGTGGCGTCTTTTCGCGTTCCGTAACTATGCAACTCCAAAACTAAAGTTTGCTGCTACGACCTATCCTGATATCAACAGCAGCAGTGTCTTATATCGTTGTGACTTAAAAACAAAGAGGAAGATGAATACGGACATAAAAACGTTGAAAACTTCAATAAAACAGACAATATCACAAAAAACACTATGCCATCCACAGCCGGTCGCCACAAGAGCAGCGCCACGACGTCGCCTAGCAACCACCTACTATAGAGACTCTATAGCACCACCTAGCGTGTTGTCTGTTGTGGTTGACACATACATTGACGAAAATTAATCAAATGTGGTAGGCTTGTGTGTTATTTCTACCACTAGTCAAAGACAGAGCTCTGGCCTAGGGTGTGGCTTAAGGCCCCGGTACAGTTCACGCACCCGACTTGTCGTGCGACATGTTGACGTCACGGGGAACGTTGTAACCATGTATACTTGCGCGTGGTAGTCGCGACACAATTTGCAGTATTCTCCTGAACGGAGGCACGGTATCCATTGACGTTAATGGCAGTAGCAACTAGCTTCTTTGCTGATATTTCAGACTTAGCTTGCACAACTGAAGGATTAGCCTACCATCTCGTTTATGAGATGAGCTTGTGTAATCTCCCTAAATGGAAAGATATATATATTTTTTTTAGGTCTAGCAGATATCCTTTGGTTGAAAATAAATCTCTTCCTTACCTTTTGCTGGAATACTTATGTGCCTCGGTCCTAGTCATTTCCCCCTAATATCCTCCTGTTGCAACTCTCACTGGTAACTTCGTTAACTTATCCAACGTAGGCTAGTTCACGACTGTAAACAAATCAGTCATCCAAACGGCAACTCTCGCTGCAGCCTAGCCAAGTTAACTTCCCACTTTTCAAACTTACTATTATTCAAACTTCATGACTACAGTCGTTTTAAAAATGAATGGGCTTATTTAAGATGTTGGATAGGCTATATGATAATGCCTGAATGTGGTTTATGTGGTTGATGACTGTATAAGGACACTGGCTCCGTGAGCTTGGCTTCAATCTCTTCCTAGTTGTCGTGCGAGGTTGGCGCGTGCGGTTGATATCAAATGTTCGGTGCGCGACAGGTCGGCGCGCGGCTGAAATGTGCCTAGCGACACAGAAAATTACGTCATTTTGACGTCACATTGTCGCGCGTCGAGTATACTTCTAGCATTAGGGACTCTATAGCGCCACCTAGCGCATTGTCTGTTGTGGTTAACACATACATTCACGAAAATTAACCAAATTTGGTGGGCTCGTGTGTTATTGCTATTGCTAGTCAGAGACAGAGCTCTGGCCTAGGGTGTGGCTTAGGGACTATATAGCACCACCTAGCGCGTTGTCTGTTGTGGTTGACACATACATTCACAAAAATTAACCAAATTTCGTGGGCATGTGTGTCTACCAACACACACATGTTGCTTTGTTAGATTCCGAAATGTCACAGGTCCGCACCACAGGTGCTCGGGCCCGCCATCGCCGCTTGTGGCTATATTTTGTGATTTGCATTTGATTTGTAAAAAATGAAAATGCAATATAATATAGCTTTAATCGCTCCTATATCTTCAGATGAGATGCTATGAACTGCACTAAATTTCATGTGTATGAATGACCTGACAACCTCTGGGAGTATGACAAGTTTTGTGGAATTTCATCCATGGGGGGCTATAAAATAAATGTATTTATGTGTACATTTAGTGAATGGTCCCCCAAAGTGGCTGTTCTACACGGAGGCCTAGGGTGATTTGATTTAAAAAAATAAACCCAATTGCAATTTTACAAGACAAATTAAAACCATATATTTAGGCTGGGTATTGAAATGGTCTGTTTGACTAAATGGCGCCCTCTTTGGCAACCCCAATTGAACTTCAATGGCTTTGCGATGTCTGACATCACAAGCAAGCAGTTTTGCTGAATCACTCATTTTTTAGTGTCTATTTCTAAGTTCAAGATTTTCATATGAAGGAGGGCACAACCATGCCTCATGTTCATGATAGCTCTTTCTTTATGCACAACCTCTCATGAAATTCATGAAAACCAAGAAAAAAATGATTTCCATTCTATGTCACCTTTAAGTATCACCCCAGTGCAAACATATAGAAGCTAGCATAGACAAATAGTCTTGTGAAGCAAGAGAGATGTTTTCAAATAGTCAGGGTTTCCAATGTTCTGAATGTACTTGAAAGTGTTGTGATACTCCAGACACTTGAGGGAAACTTCCAAGCTTTATTTATTAAACAAAGTTGCTGTTACAGCCACAACTCACGCTTATAACAGAGTAATTCACCGCACCTAATTCTACGGTATGTCCAGCTTCACTCTCGGAACCGCACACACAACACACACAAGCTCCGTCTATGACAAGCTCACACGCACACACGTAAACTCCCCCCCCACCCCCCTCGGTTCCCCTTAAAGGGACACAACAATTTCATGAACTCAACTCAAGGCATACACACACACACACACACACACATTTAAAAAATAAAAATAAAAAAATAATATATATATCAATCAATCAAAACAGTACGCAAGCTGGAAGAGATGAGTTTTCAGTCTGGATTTAAACAGGGGGAGAGAGAGTCAATGTTGCGGATGTCAGGGGGGAGAGAATTCCAGAGTTGGGGAGCAGAGCGACTGAAAGCTCTGCTCCCCATGGTACTGAGGCGGGTAGAGGGGATGGTGAGGAGGGTGGAGGAGGAAGAACGGAGGGAGCGGGAGGGAGTGGGAATGTGGAGAAGATCGGACAGATAGGGAGGGGCGAGATTGTGGATGGCCTTGAAAGTGAGAAGAAGGATTTTGAAATTGATTCTGAATTAAACCGGGAGCCAGTGGAGATGCTGAAGTACAGGGGTAATGTGGTGGTGAGAAGGGGTTTTGGTGATAGTGCGAGCAGCTGAGTTCTGGACTAGTTGAAGCTTATGGAGGGATTTCTGAGGAAGGCCAAAAAGAAGAGAGTTGCAGTAGTCTATAGACGCCTATAGGCGGGAAGTGACAAGACTGAGTTATTGTTAAGGTTAATGTTATTGATGTGAGAGTGGAAAGACAAATAGCTGTCGATAAATGATATACTGCCTGTCAATCAACCACAATTCCATCAGCAGATGGTAATATGCTGGGTGTGTTTGAATTCCTGTTCTTATAGCAGCCCTTTCTACTGGGGAGAAGTTCACCTTGTCTATACAATTATATTTCCTTATTAGATATAGACAAAACCCAGAAGGATATGATTATGGTCACATACCAAACTTTTTTCAATTGATTCCATACTTTGTTGCGTACAATCCATTGCTGCTTGGGTAATTCTTTTAACACGCAATTAGACAATTTGCATGTTTGAATATGAAAATGAACATATTGTGCTTGCTTTGAGTCTGCATTGCCATTTTTGCTTGCTTTAAATTGACTAAACATGACCAGAATTTACACTGCACACAACTTTACATCTGAAAGGAATAGAATATTCAACTAATCATGTCACCAAAACATAAGTGGGGCAACCCTTTATTTGTGCTGATTAGTCGAAATATGCTAGCTTTTTAACTATGCATAATGTTAAAAATATATACGGTACATATTTACTTGCTGTATATTTTTATGCTACTGTTACTAAATGCAGAAGACAACTTGTTTTCCATTATTTTTATTTGTATTTGCCGTAATGTTATGGTGTTTTCTTCTAGGACAATGCTCATGATTTCAGTTTCCTGTTCAGGAGACAGAAGCCCTTGTGTTGGTAATCTTTCAGCTGCCAAACAAATAGTAAAATACTGTAAACTGTGTAGGAATCCAAAGTAGGAATACTTTCCCCAAATACTTGAAACATACTTTATTTTTAGTTCTACAGAACAGTCCACAGGCAATACTGTACTACTGTGCTCATTGAGCTGTATTGCACTGTACGGTACTGTATTGATACGCAGCACTGCAATGTTCTAGTGGCTCGGATATCATCAGAGATTACGGTCCTTGGCCTCCCCGTCCTCCTCTACTCTCACTCCTCTGGCTCTGCCTCTGCCTGTACTGTAATACTAAAGCTCTGATTGCTAATAGTAAGACTGTGTGACAGCACCTGGTGTTTGCCCATCTGATGAGTCAGTGTGCATGGTAGGGCAGTTAGCTTTAGAATTTGAATGGCTGTGTGTTCTTTGTGAAAACAAGAGATCATGAGAATTGTATGTTGTGTTTTGAAAACAGTGTGTTTTAGAGCTGCAATTTGAGTGTAAAGCAGAAATTGTGCTTATAGTTCAGCACTGTCGGTTCAGGAGGTTGATGCATGAGCTATTATAGGAATTGTGTAGTACCAGAAATTGCATGCAACAATTTTAAAAAACTGTAAATGCACCGAACACAGTTCCCTGCATAAGACACAACAATCTGACATTCACATTTGCCATTTCAAAACACTGCCATTCACAATGACTCTAGTCTCACCTAATTGGGCAATATAAATACATCGGTTGTACATATGCTGCACTGAAAAATGTTTAAACAGCATGTGTGTGTATCTGCAAATATTTCTGTGGATGTGAACAATCTGAAGAATTTTCTATAATTTCAACTATAAAGCATACTAAGATGAAAGTGTTTTTCATTATGCCTGATAATGTGTAGATGGTTAGACAAAAATCTGGTAATATGATATAAGGTATTTTGCTGTTTGGGTGTGTGGTTTTGTGAATTGTGTTAGAATGGAATCAATGAAATTTGTATCAAAGTATTTCTAATTAGTTCCAATTCTTTGCAAGATGGCAAGCAAATTTGACAGCAAATGGCATTGGCATGAAAGAATGACAAGCAATGGTGCAATGGTGTACTCTGATTAACACACACACACACACACACACACACACTGAGTGCTGTATTTTGTATTTTGTTGTCCACTGTGTTGATTGGAAGAGCTCACACTGTTTGCAAATTGTGCTGTTTGAAGGCAACATTTGATTTTGCGGTATATTTTAGATGTTTTGGCACAATTAGAGCCTTTTGCTTCTGTTTCGACCTGTGTGTTAACTGTTTTGAAAATGTGCAGTTTCAGTTGACTGCTGCATCAAAGCAATCAAGAAAAACTGTAAGTTCATGCTTTGTGGTTTAGTAAATGTGGCAAACCGTCTTTTCCTTTTCCCCCTAGTACTTATGCTTACCTTACTTGATTCAATTAGAAAAATGGATAGAATGACTATTTGTAAGCTTGTGTTTCATTCGACTGTTTTAAGTCATTGTAACATAATATGGTTTTATAAATTGGACGGCCCTGACTTTTCTCTTTATACACACACACACGCACGCACGCGCACACACACACACACACACACACACACACACACACACACACACTTCATCTTTCTGTGCAATATGGGCACAAGTTTGTGGTTTTATTTAGTGAATGAATAATGATCTGCACAAGCACCTGTAGCACACATGAGCAAATGGCAAATAAATACTTGAACTTGAAATTTCATAAACTCAGGCAGAGAGGGTTAAAGCGGAGCGAGAGGCGCAAACGTTCGATCATTTCCGCATTCTGTCTTTGCAAAGGGGAGGGGGGCTAAATCCCCCTTTAAGCAGACCTGCTAACATTCGAACTGAACTGCTTGCCAATCTGACAGAGATCGATATCCCACTATGACGTCTTTGCGACATGCCTCTTTAAGCAGGAACTGTTCGAATTTTTCTTCCATAGAGATGCATTATGTTGCTCTATCTTGTCAGTAATTAAGGATCTTTGACTCAGGGCTATAGCCCAATAATTAAAAACAGCCCAAACAAGATTATTGTGATCGCCTGAAACTCGTCATCTCAACATCAGAGAAAATAATCTGCTCCAACAGGTCCCAGAGAGTCTCATCATAGTTTTACAGTATTTCAGCGATGAGGAAGTTTGCCTGTGCGAATTATATACTGCCTGTCAATCAGCAGATGGTAATATGTTGGGTGTGTTTGAATTCTTGTTCTTATAGCAGCCCTTTCTACTGGAGAGAAGTTCACCTTGTCTATACAATTATAGGTAACACTTTACTTGACGGGTTCATTCATAACACATCCATAACAGCTGTCATGAACTGCACATGAAGCATTCATGACTGATTCATGAAACATGACTCAACATTCATACCAACCCTTTCATGAATGTGGGAGACAAAACGACAAAAACTTCGCAAATCGCAAAGCATTTATTCCAACCCATGTCACATGTAAGTCAATGGGCTAGTCCAGTGCCAGAGAAACAGAATGTGGTCAATAATTATTTTTTGTTTCTTAAAAATGTATTTGTTTTATAATGTAACCTTTGCTAATTTAGCATCTTTTCCTACAAGGAAATGTCAAACCGTTCCAGGTTACACAAATAGGCTTTTCTATATTGGTGTAGACAATTATGCATTCTTTAGAGGTTACTATCATAAAATAAACAAACAGACAAACAAAAAACTAAATTATCCTGGAAGATGTGACATGATCAGGTTGGCTAAAACAAAAAAAGACAGCAATGCTTGTTGACAGCAAAGTTTTTGACGTTTTGTCTTCCACATTCATGAAAGGGTTGGTATGAATGTTGAGTCATGTTTCATGAAACAGTCATGAATGCTTCATGTGCAGTTCATGACAGCTGTTATGAATGTATGAACAAACCCGTCAAGTAAAGTGTTACAAACCCAATTATATTTCCTTGATATAGACAAAACCCAGAAGGATATGATTATGGTCACATACTGTAACTTCTCTCAATTAAACATGACCAGAATTTACACTGCACATAAATTTACACCTGAAAAGAATAGAATATTCATGAACTAATCATGTCACCAAAACATAAGTGGGGCAACCCTTTATTTGTGCTGATTAGTCGAAATATGCGGGCAGTCACGAGCTGTGGCCTTTGCATTACTTCTTGCCTGCCGGCTCCTCCTTCTAAAGTGGAAGGACAGATTCCCACCATCACATGGCCAATGGGTCAAAGATGTCATGGCACACCTTAAACTAAAGAAACTCAGGTGCAGTAGCAGAGGCTCATGTCAGAAATACAACAGGATATGGCAGCCCTTCTTAGACTTCTGTAACTTCTTCCCCTCAGCCAATCTCATGAATTAAAAGCCTTCCACCTTCCCCCTCCTTCCCACCTATGTTTTTTTTTAACTCTGTCTTTTCTTTCTCTGTCTTCATTTTAATTTCTAGCGTATTATTATTATTATTATTATTATTATTATTATTATATGTGCTTGTTTTTCTATACCTATCTGTATTGTATACAGTAGGTATTATTTCATGTGTGTGCAAATGTGTGGCACTTGTGATACATTTATTTGCGGAATGCATTTTGATTCATGCTCATGTTTTTACTGGGTCAATATGCAATTGTTTGTGAAACTCAATAAAAATAATTGAATATGATTAGTCGAAATATGCTAGCTTTTTAACTATGCATAATATTAAAAATATATACATATTTACTTGCTGTATACTATTTTTATGCTATTTACTATTACTAAATGCAGAAGACAACTGGAGGGGAAGATCAGTTACAACACAGCATGAACACAACAAGAATATTTCTTCCATTCTTGACCTTCTAAGACCCATTCTTGTATGCAAATTGGTCAATGAAATGATACCCATATGCAAATTAACTCTCACAAAATGATGCACAGAGTGTAAGTAAAAACATACACAACTGCTTTGCCATAATGTTCTTGTAAAGGTGAATTAACTTTAACTTACAGCCATATCATCAATACATTCTTTGATATGCCTTTATATTTGCTAATGTATTCAAATATGCCAATTATCTCTCATATGCGTGATATAAAAATGTCCCAAGCAGAAATGGATTTTACGCGAAAAAACTATGATAGAAACAATTGAGAAAAGTTTGTTAGTGACCTTAATCAGATCGTTCTGGGTTTTGCCCTGTCTATGGCTGGTTTGATTTGCATTGAGCTCAATGAGAGTGAAACCTCAGCTATAGGCTAACTGAAAAAACAGCATGCCAACCTATAGGCAAGGTGAAGGGTATGTGATCATGTGGGGCTATTTTAATTCCAATATCCGATATCTGCCTTCCAGGTGAAATGTAATGTTTCAGTACAGAAAGTACTGAAACATTGAACTGTTGGACATGCACGTTCAAAACTTAAGAGGTCACATTTTCACCTGTAAAGGTTATGGTGGATTTTAGATTCATTCTGAAATGTCTGCCAAAAGTCGAATATCTCTGACTTGTAGTGTATTTTGTCTATCATCAATGCTTAATGTTGCTCAGTATTTTCATCTTAGATACTTATTAGTCATAATGCATCTTGCCTAGTTCGGAATGTAGCTTTGGGATTCCCTCAGTACCACGGATAGAATGTCTGCTATATTGTACACAAGTAGCGCCACCTGCTGTCCATGGTTATTAGCACCATGTCCTACATGGCCACTTCCAGTTGACTTCTCATTGGCAAAGGCTCATTCCACACTATCTATCTTCAAGTGAGAGCTTAATGCTGATATTTTGTTTCAAACATTTCTTATTAATGGATCATTTTCAATTTGAAAACAAGTTTCAAGCTTGAACCTCCTCTTAAAAGCACAAAACTGTTTATTGTTTTCTTTTCCTGAACAAAGAACTGCCTTTGCTTTACAGTATTGTCATTACAGTAAAACAAAGTGCTTTAACTGAGAACACACACACACGCGCGCACGCATGCATGCACACGAACACACGCACACACACACACACGTTCACAAACAAACGGTTAATTAAAAGTCATATTTTCCCTTCACCAGCCTTATTATATAAAAAAGGAAGTTGCTTTAACATCACCAATGAACATGCCAAACACGTGCCCTCAAAGCTCTATTTGAACTGTGATCTCATCCAACTGCGCAAGGGTTTATTGTTAAACTCAGTAGTAAAAAAACAAAACAAAACAAAACAAAAACAAACAAAAAAAACATTAATGATAACATGGTTTTCAATGGTCCATTCTTAACAGAAAACCCCTGCACAATCATGCATCCCACAACTATTTTACCCGTCTACAACAATCCACAGAATGTCAATTTAATTTCGTTTTTGTGTCTATGTGTAAACTGTTGGGCGATTGGATCTCATTCCGTATTAAACGGACGGCTTCGAAACAAACACACGCATACACACAAAACAAAAACAAATGTACATCTGGTCGAGAGACTGCCAGCATAAAAGTCCTGGCCTCAGGAGTCCCCCAGAGAGACGTGGGACTCCTGCAGGCCTGAGGGGAAGGGAGATGTGGGTGGAAGGGAGGTGGGAGCGGGCGGGACTGGTTCTCTCCCTTTGTGTTTTTGCTGATCACATCGCAGCTGAGTCAACCACGTATTAGACTTTTTCCCGGTCGTTTTTTCACGAGGCACAGGGACAGGGCGTGTCACCACTCCACACTGGCTCATGAAAGCTCCACCATCAGGGTGGAGTGCACAATCTGGTGAAATATAGAAAAAATCTAATTTGGGCAGTAGTTCCCCTTGTACATGTTTGGACAGCAACAGTTTTCAAATTTCCTCCTTTCAAAAAAAAAATGTTCGTACGGTCAAACACCAGGGAACAATAACAAATCAGATTGATTGTAGTTAGTGGTTTGCAGAGAGGCAAAATGAAGCATCAATTTGCAAAGGACTATGGCCTGAGCCAGGGATGGATCTCAATGCACCACAGCATGGACAGCGCCACACACACACACAAAAAACTTCAACCATTTCATAGACTACATTTGTCACATTTCAGACAACGAGATTCCTTTTTCGTTGTGATGTGTCGATTTTCTATACAATCTACGCTTATAAATACTATGTCTAACCTCTTGAAGTTGTTCCTCTTCAACATCAGAATTTCACTTGAACTTCACCTCTGAGTCTATGAGCTTGGTATACATGTGTCTAGACTCTAGTTTTCACATTAACAGGTTCTCAGCACAGCTGATACTTGAATGGAGTGAAATACTGTGTTGCTGTGAATGTGTGTGTGTGTGTGTTTGTACGTGTGTGTGTGTGTGTGTGTGTGTGTGTGTGTGTGTGTGTGTGTGCGTATGCCCATCCATGGCCACTGTCTCATCCATGTCCCTGCGCCTCTCGGCTCCAGCTCAGGCTTGGCTATGGAGCGAGGGTCCTGCTGGGCGACGCGTGGTGGTAGTGGTGGAGGTGGGGGTGTCGGTTGGAAGGTGGAGGTTGCCCTGAGTTGGCTTTAACCGATGGTGACCCCGAAACCACACTGGAACTTGTTCTTTCGGTGGTTCAGGAAGGCGCCCAGGGCGAGGGAGAGTGGGAGAGGGATTAGCTTCTTCTCCAGAGTGGCCCCCACAATCCAATTACTGTCCAGCGAACCTATCAGGAGAGGGGAACGATGGGGGAAGAAGAACAAGCAGAACAGTGAGAGAGGTCAGCATAGTCCACACAATCAATGTTTGATGCAAGAAATAAGCAAATAGGAGGAGGATGTGTACCTTTGAAGAGCAAGTTAGCTTTGGGAATATCCAGCTGGTAACCAAAGGACATACTTGTGTCTTGCATCCGTGTGCTGGCTTCAAATTCCACACCGACTTGTAACTGTAATTCATGCCAGTGACAGAGGGAGCAGGGTAATCAGACACACACAGCTGCTCAGACAAACACAATGCAGATATAGGCAGACATGCTAAATGACCATATTGGTATGGATAGAGGGGACGTACCTGGTCATTGGCTTTGTGATAGTAAGATGCATGTGCTCCAGCACCTCCCAATGTCAGTGTGGCAACATAATTACTTCCTGTGCGAGGGAAATGTCAAAGGACAAAGGTTTCATTGTCTACTGGGATTGAAACTCGCATACTGCTGGTGTGTAGTTATAATATATTGTATGGCAGATATATTAAAGAGAAACTATGCAGGATTGGCGATTTCATCTCCGGTTTCGGTTTCGCCCGTTCTATGCTTGCATATTTCTCTGCAGAGCTTCCCCTACAGCAGGGGTATTCAACCGGGGGTCCGCGGAGCTACTGCAGGGTCTGAAGCGTTTTTTTTTCTCTTCCAGAAAAATGACTTTGTCATAGTTAACATAATGTTCAAAAGAAAATCGCTTCATATTCGTTTTTAAATAACACATTGTAGGCTACCCATGAATCATGCATGTGATCATGTGATCCCTGTGTAACATTTTGCTAACCTATGGAACACTTTTCCCCCGTGCGTTTTGGTCAAATAGCTTCGTTTTCAGCAGCATCTGACCGTAAGCAAACTCGCTCTTTTCATTCCGGGAGATAAATTACGTTTTGACTGTTTCATTTGTTTGCTTAATGTCGGGAGTGATGGACCCTGAACTTTGCGGGGTATTTGTGTGATGTGTTGCTTTGTTTTTTATGAGAGTCTGTGGTCTTTGCGCATCAAGGCATTCTGCGCGAATTCATTCATCCAACGCTCTCCGCGATTTCATACCATCACAATAAAACGATAACGATAATGTGTTTGTGTTTGCTTCTGTAAGACAATGTTATATTTACACAAGAGGAAGAGGCTTCTGTCTGTATCAGTTTGAGCTAATGAAGCTTTGCCTGAATTTAGCTGAATATATCCACCTAGTTAACCCTTCTGACATTAATTCTATTATAGGGCAAATTTCTGCAACACTATGCAAAGAAATATCAGAAACGAGTTGTATAAAGCAGTAGGCTAGTTACCCCCCTTTTAATAATGACTTCTGTTTAGAATGTGTGTGCGCACGCGTGTGCGTGCATGTACAACAGGCACATGACTGACGGTCCAGGATTTGAGGTGGGCCAGGTGTGAGGGTCCGTGCTCAGTCTCTCTCACAGCCAAGGGGTCCTTGAGCTGAAAAAGGTTGAAGACCCCTGCCCTACAGCTTTAGCGTGTATAATTATACATAGGCTATATATATAAATAAATAGCAAGCGTGGTTCTTTTTGTTCCTTACGAGTCTCAGACCTCCAAATGTAAACAAGGAGCGATCGCCTCCTGCACAAACTGCAAGGTTGCAATAGCGGATAGGGACATGGGGGCGGGAGGAAATATTACTGTTTTCGATCAAACTGGTCAGTCAAGCAAAACAACGATTTCTAAGCGATTTTATGACTAAGAAAAAGTTGCATAGGGTCTCTTTAATATATAATATAGTGTATTACAGTTGGAAATACTGTGGAAAGCATTAAGGAGGGACAACAACCACTCTCAATTCATGGATTGAGTCCAAACACAGGGCAAGACACTAGGCTCTCCTTTAACCCAAACCATCTATAAATTGCAGGAACGTCCGTCTGTCTGCCTGTCTGTTAACCGCATATCTGTCGAACCGATCGTCCACTGGATTTCAAACTGTGTTTGTCTTGCTACTGGCACTGTGCAGTGCAGTGCCAAGTTTGACGGTGTTTGGAGAAGTAATGCAAAATATATTGTTGAATACATTTTAGTAAAAGAAGCATATTGGCTTTCTCCGCTCTACCGTAGCCACTCCCTATCACACAGCACAGCGCAGGACCAGAGAGAGAGAGAGAGAGAGAGAGGGGATAAGCGGAGTTTTGGCAGCACTGATTAAGATGAAAGATGCATCCTATTTTTATTTATTTTTAAATATATATTTTTGGGGCTTTTTATGTCTTTAATGCAACAGGACAGTGAGGAATGACAAATAGTGAACGGGAGAGAGTAGGGGTGGGATCCGGAAAGGACCTCGGGGCGGGAATCGAACCCGGCTCTCCGGCATACGGTGCAGCCATCCGTGCCACAGCTGGGGCCATCCTATTTTTTTAGCAGGAATACCTTCTGGCATGTAAATGGGCTACGGGTTTTCTACAGGGATGGCATGTTTGAACGGGAACTGCGCTAGTTGGTTTAAAATGTCCTTTACCGCTGGGAATCTAAGCATCTAAATAATTTCTTACGGAATGATGAGGTTTTCCATGGCTGCCTGTCAATGTGGCACGAGGCCTGTGTGTGCTTACCGGTGTAACGGCCCACGAGCGACGTGACTGTGCCCTCCTCTCCAGGTCTCCGGTGGTAGACCAGCTCACCGCCGAGCACCAGAGCAGGGCTCAACGACTGGAGGTAGTGTGCCACCACAATGCCTGGCAAGAGTCATGGAAAACCACAATCAATTAGAAGTTCATTTAACTACACCTTTGTAGGAATTACACCCCATGGCAATGCCATTCTCTACATCCTGTACACTGACATCCAAACACATGATAATAACTTGGGAATAACCTATGTAGAGAATGCTGCTGGGATAATCTGATCATTTGAAAATGACATGCCAAAAGCTCCATAAACGCCATGGTGATGACATTTATGGGGAGGGGTGTGAGCCTGAGGGAAGGCGTGAGACGGGTTTAATACCAGATCCAACAAGAACATCCGGGTTGCCCAGGGTTACAGCCGCTGTGAAGTCATCCCCACGGTACTCTGCGTCACACTGCCAGTTCACAAACTTGTGCTGCTGTGTCTAAAGGGGGAAAGGAACACCAGACAATGTGCATGTGCATGACTTATCACATGCCGCAGATTACCTGACAAGTGATTTGCTGTGAGGATTTGGGATTAAGCAGGAGAAGAAAAATCCAAGCAACCACAATGAGGGTAGGCTTGTTTCCAGTATGCCAATGCTGGTTCCCATCATACTTTTGGAAATAAGGTCATGTCATGGATGGACTGAACATGGGAGCTAAAATAGACTGCGTAAGGACAGACCCGACCAATATTTACAAGACTTTGTTAAGGTGATGCCGTGTTCATATACAATTACTACAACCAACCAATAAATAAAAACAAACAGCAAATCATCCTTCTTTGCATGACTGTTATCGTAAAATCCTCCAACTGTAATTTTGCTCCCAAATGAAAGTTTACATTTATTATCATCATTAAACAGACCCTAGGTTGTTCTTAGGTCAAAACATTCCTTTTCTTTAATTTTATCTTTATTTAAGCAGGGAAACGAGCACATCGAGATTGCAATCTCTTTTTGAAGTGGGTGCATTGTCCACGTTGGTAACTGCACATACCTGCATGGCTACTTTGGAGCGCACTCTGTCAGCCAGCTGGTGGATAACTTGAGCATTGAGGCTACCGGTGTTGTCCATGTCCCCCACCATAACTGGGAAAGACTGCACGACAAAAAATATGTACACAAACACAGAATCTTTTTAGAATCTTTCTCCAAAATACTGAACAAATTATTATGCTTCCCAGTGTAACGGTGTTAATAAAGTGCTCCATAGTCAATGTTAAATCCTGCCTAATTGACCCTTCCAGAAGTCCCGCCCTCCATAGTTACTGTTGCTACGCCTGTCAAACTTTCGCACCTTGCCCGTCTATTACAATGGAGGAGACACGGGATTTTTTAAACAAATGTAATTTACAAAGACATCGCACCACACTGAAAGCTCATATTTGGTCACTAGCGAGCTACATCTGTCCTCTGTCAACTACAGTTGCATTTTCAGCTCTGAACAAAACCGTTCATGAGTTATTTAAGCAAAAGTCGAAGGTACGCGTTGTTTTTGATGGTTCCTCCAGGCTAGTAGGCCTACGAATGAAACGGGCGGGGGACAAAACTAGCATAACGTTTTAAGCTATACTTCCATAACGTCAATATTTGACAACATAACATGATTGGTACTTCAACTAGGTATTATTTTAGACAGAATTGCTGACGGGCTATACATAGCCTACGTCTCGTTGAATGTTAAGAACTTTTTGCCGCCATCGTGAAACGTATCTCGCGGTTATGGAAATATCACGCAATATGCAAAATTTAAAGTTAGAAAAATACGTATTTCAAACTATATCATGTCTTTATAGTTCAACATGTTATTTCACCGTGATTTCACGTGTTTGGGGGCACCACACATCCAAAGAAATGCCCTTAATGGCCCACAGGCTATGCAGTCTCCATAGGTTAACATGGCAAAAACTCGAAAGCTTGCCAGGCCTTGCTTGCCTAGTTACGAGTTGCTAAGCCACGATTGGCCTGTGGCGGTTTTAGGGCGTGGCTCTGGAAGGGTCAATACGTTCGACCGGCGTCGCGTCACACAGAGCCAGGTTGTCTGCGCCACGCCCCTTTTTTGGGGAAATAAGCCCTCAGAACAAGCCTGAAACAAGCCAAAGTGAACGGGTGTTGTTCACGGTCACTGATCTATAACGAATAACTTATTATTTATAGATCAGTGGTCGCGGTAGACAGACATGCCGATAAGTTGCTGTGTGGTTGGGTGTACCAACCACAAAGCTAAGAACCCCTAACATTAGGCTACACCAAAAATAAATCAGACCAACGAAAACGGAAATCTAGGCTAACACTTGGCTAACACTAGCAGCTAGGCTATCGGCTACGACAGAAATTATCATATGTTGGAATTATCTAACGAACATACTCTACATCCAAGCCTGTCAGTCAACTACACAACATTACAATTAAAATAAGAGGCCAAAAATACAGGAAAACAATTTAGTTATTTAACTGGAGATTCAATGAGATAAGAGTATGTCTGGGTATGACACTGGCCACTGCTACTGCTAGCAGGCTACTCGGGAGACCGAAGGGACATGTTTTTCTTTGATTGAATTAAGCTTTTGAACGTATTTTTCACGGTCAACGACCGGCAAAGTGGTAATATATTGAGTGGTCCTATTGATTCGTTGTGTTTTCTGTTATCATTTACCCCTACGATTTCGGTACGAATTACGTTTATTGAGCCTAATTTGCATTGGAGTTAATGGGAGACGTAGTTTGTTTCCCCCAAAAAGGGGCGGGAACGTTCGTCGCGAGTCAAGTTCCCGGATGTGCCGGTCTAACGTATTGGGTCAGGACTCTTATTTTGATAAGAATTCTGCACAGTAGCGGCGTTGTGGGTGTTCTGCAGCAGACACGGAAATGAACTGCTGCAGGTAAGCAGGGCAAAAGAGGGTCCGCCGTAAAAGTCTTTATAAATTGTGTTATCCCTATATTGTTTATGGCCTATATCTGTTGTCACTGTTATTAATGTATGTCTCCCACATAACTCGCGTTTCAGCGACGTTTTTATATTGTCTCGTGGTTTTTATTTGGTGTATATTTTCGTTTGACCTTCAAGTTCACTAATATAACGTTAGTACCAACTTTTAATGTGACATTTATTTTGTTTAGGCTGACGAGATCCTTTGCCCGCCCCTAATTTGTTGTCCTGACCCACAGGTAATCAATTGTATTTATATTGTATTTGCTGTTTTGATTTTGTGTTTCATGAATGTTATATGTTCCGCTGGTAGTATGGCTAGCATTCGCGAGTCAAAATGCTAGCCGTTAAAGGGATAGTTCGGGTTAACGGCTAGACACGAAGTTATATGGGTTCCCCGTCAGCAACGTTGTGCATCAGCACTGACTTACCCCGCGACAGCGTCCTGTGAGCCGAGATCCAGCCGGTTTTTGATGCTGAAGAAAGTAGTCCGGCAAGTTTCTGGGGTCACGAAAGTAAAGTGTTTTTCTTCTCAAAACCATATGCGTTCAAAAGAGTGATATATTTGCACCACAAAAACGTTGTCCAGGAAAAATTCAAACCTCGTTATCACTTACTTATTTTTCGCGATTCCTATCACTGCGCGCTACTGACAGCTGGACAACGTTTTTGTGGTGCAAATATATCACTCTGTTGAACGCATATGGTTTTGAGAAGAAAAACACTTTACTTTCGTGACCCCAGAAACTTGCCGAAGAAAATAGTCCGGCATCAAAAACGATCAAAAACCGGCTGGATCTCGGCTCACAGGACGCTGTCGGGGGGTAAGTCAGTGCTGATGCACAACGTTGCTGACAGGGAACCCATATAACTTTGTGTCTTAAAACCCGAACTATCCCTTTAACGTCTCAACATCTTTGTGGTAACATTCTACATGCAGTACCATTTTATGACCACAAGAGTGGAGTGTCTACCTTTTTATGAGCGCTGTTTTGCGCGTTTACCATTGATAATAGGTGAAGTAGTGTTTGTATTTGTATGTGGGTATACCGAATTCTCTCTCTAAATGAATGTTAGTCTATTCTCCTGTTTAAATGTATTTTTATCACACTGTATGACACATTATAGAGCATAGTTAGATTAAACTAGACAGTAATAAGTAATTTACTTATGTACTTATGTACTTACACACATTTACACATTCACACTCATGTTTTTGTGACACATTATTCCCTTTTGGAATTTATTTTGTATTATTTTATTGACACACATCATATTTCATACTGGATTGTAATTTTAGATATGTTTAGATATTCTGTACTGTTAATAGTATGTGTAGCAGACACGGAAATTAACTGCTGCAGGCTGACGAGATCCTTTGCCCGCCCCTAATTTGTTGTCCTGACCCACAGAAATAAAGCCTCTTCATCTGCAACCCTCATCGCCAGTTATTACCCAGCATTACACAACGCATAAGATATACCATCCAAGTACCATGCAAAAACTCCAACTCTGAATACAATCCCTGGAGAACAAAAAGGCAAGTGGCAGCAAAAGTACTTTTGCGACTGGATCTAATTCTGTTTCAAGTGAGCAATTCATCAGTAGTTCAGTATGATAGAATTAATAGAACCTTCAGTTAAATCTCCTACATAATCTTTCATTAATATGATGGGCAAAATGTTTTAAAACTTAAACGTTAAATATATCCATATTGTGTTGCACAGATTGAACTGTATGCAGTTTTTTTACAAAGTTAATGAACATAAATCATAAGCATAAATGCCTTACCTCCGCAGGACCAGTCTGCTTGCTGCCTACATAGGTGGAGCCAAACCGATAGCCTGAATCTCCGACAGTGCTCAGATTGATTGTGTGACTAACCTGTGAAGTGCATGAAATACAACAGCTAAACTCAACGGCAGATTTTTTTTAAAACTAGATTTTAAAGAAAGATCACACCCAAGGAGTAAAAAAGTGTGTCTATGCTTCAAAGTGACCTGGAAGTGGTTGCTCAGGCCTTTGTTGACGACCAGTCGCACACCTTCCATCTGAAGAGGGAAGACCTCTGAAACGAAATGTGTTTAAAAAATTAAACAGATTGGACAATCTCATGTATCATACAGTGAGCTTACTACATGGAACTGTCAAAGCCACATATGCCCGCCAGCCTTACCTTTGCATTTTCGGTGGCACTCCTCAAAGGTGCCTGGGTTGGGAAGGGGACTCTCTGCCTCATCTCCCTGTGCCGCAGTGCCAGTGGTTGGGGGAGCTGGTGACACTGGTGGCATGGTGAATCCTGGGGGCACATTTACCAAGCCAGAGCCCCCCTGACCACCACCACCTGCAGGCGGCGGTGGGTTTGGGGAAGTGGCAGCAAATACACTGCCCATACTACAGGCAAACGAGTAGGGGGGAGGGGGGAGGGGGGGGTAAATACAGCAAGAAAGACACTTTGTTAGATTTGTTAGATTGCGACCCAATGTTGCTAACTAGAAAGGCAAAGTGTAGTAGGGGAATGCGCTAACATTACAGAACTAAAACACCCCTCATTTCTCACAACAATTTACCAGCGCTACACTTACCATTACATTATTGGTGATGACACAAGGTGTTACATGAAACAGGACATAAATGTTTAACACAGTGAGATTTTATCTGCAACCCCTTTAACTCCCGGACCACATTAGCACCCAAGCTGTGTTTCAGCTGTCATGCGAGTAAAAGTTATTTAACGTTACTTAATTCACTAGCAAGCTGGGTATACCTTACTTATTTCACTCAGCTAACATTAACGTTACTCCAACACCTATGCAACTGTAAACAGTTGTAACAACTGTACACTTTAGGCTTTTAACCCATTTGCTAGCTAGATGATAAAACATTGCAAAGGGATTAGCTAACAGGGACTGGTTTCCTAAAACGTTACTGGCGATTCCCCCAACAAATCTGAACAAGCACCTTCTGTAACGGGCGCTTAAGAATTACGCAGCTAACGTTAGCTGGCCATGGCGAGGTAGTTTGTGTGCTGAAGGTTGCTCTTCTGCTAACCAGCATACGCTAGCTAATTCATTAGCTGGCTAGCTAGTTAGCTAGCGAGTGCACAGGTATTCTGAGAAGTCAAGCTTATAATTTAGGGATTTGTGTTAAAGTCTACTTACATTCCTATAATTTATACTAACTAATGTACACGTCTCCAAAATATATGTTCTGTGGAAAACATGTCAAGTAACTACAAAATGAACCTTGTGTGGTACTCACGTTGTGCAATGCAGTCCAGATAAGGCTACAAGGGACACCGGTGGGTTGAACGATTCAACCTATGGCGTTGTCACATCAGCCCGCCTATTTTCGCATCTTGGTTGCTCATTGGGTGATAGAAAATCATACCTCACCATCATTGGCCCAAATGTGACGTTTCCTCATCAGCGACAATCTCACTAAGTAGATTCAACCACACCTCCAAACTTCAAGGGTATTTCTCTTATGAGCTCCAATTCAGATTTCACCTGGGCTAGGACCACTTGAGGCATGCCAAAGCCCTTTGATGCAGTATTGTCAGACTGAAGAGGTAAACACTCACACACATCAGAATATCAGCCAAGGTTTACCGACTTTCAGTGCATCATAAGACAATATAACGACAATAACCTTGTCTAACAAGCAAATACGTACAACTTGTTCATAGGCTTAATTGTGTTAGATACAAATCCAAGAAAAAACACCAGTTGAATTCCAAACTTCAGCAAGGTGGCATCTCAGACAGCTGAATATTCAATGCTCGTAACCAGTTCTTGATCGAGTATTGATGGTATGTGGTTTGGTGGTAAGACACCACTTTAAGTTTCAGGTCCCCTAAACCACCAATTAAAGAAAGCACACAAAAGGAAGAGACCAGAGACAAAAAATAGGGAAATACGCTGAACTTTTATTTCTTTTTCCATTAGGTGAAGGAGCTACAGGCTGGCATTGGTACATGGAGCTGGTCACTGTCCATTTTAAGAGAGGGGTCGTGTTCCACATGGAAAATGGTTCACATGTCATCAGAACTATTACACTTTGGCACAAAGCAATAACCAAAAACAATCACACTGATGAGAATGAACAGGTTTCATTTTGTGCTTCTATCAAAATTATATTCAAACACATTTTCCATTCGGCATCCATTAGTCATACAATTGAAAACAGCTCATTTGGTCAGCAAAAGTCACCCGTTTTAAGACCTCACACTCCTCTGTCAAAATGACAAGCTTCTTACAACTACCAGGCTTGGCAGGGACAAAGAAATTACCCATAGCCTACACCCCTCTCCCAAACAGAATGCTCCAACCATTTTATAATATAGTATACTTTCAAAAGCAAAAAGACAAGTGTTAAATCTTAATCCAGGCATTTGTCTCGGATCACTCAATCAACTAGCTTAGGGCTGATGTAGGGAGAAGAGGTGGAACTATTGATTAAGGCACTTGAGAGAGAAGAGTGTTGCATGTGATTATTGATAGAGCAAGAAATAGTGTTAAAGCGACAGAGGAGATGACTTTGTGTGGCTTTGCATCATTCATCCAACACAGTATACCCGCTAAATTTCTTTCTAGGGAGTAAACTTCAGATCATTTACACAGCTGAACTTGACATTTTCGCCTTGACGGATGGACTATAAAACTAGACCATTCATAGGAGCAATTGTTTGGTCAAGGCCTAAATGATCTCACAAATCTTTAATCTTAAGTGAACATCTGTATGTGCACCTTTACTCCCACATAGAAAGGGAAAAAAGCAGGTAAAATGAAGAAACTAAATCACAGACAAGAGAAAGGTGCAGCTTTTGTTAAACTGAAGTGGAAGACGTTTGATACGGAGAGTATTGATTTTTTAACAGTGACCTGTATCAGACACGATCAATTGGAGAGAAAACGAGTGACTTTAAAACTGAAACAAATCACTGGTGCTGGTACAATAGCATTGATTCATAGGATGCTGCATGTGAATCTTGGGCTGATTTTTTTTTCTGAATTCACAATGTACTAAGAAAGTAAAGTACTCTGTGCCAAAGTTTTTAAGAAAAGGAAAACAAAAGAATAGCCGCTTTGGGAGGACACAAATCTAAAAAACAGACATTGCCGTGCAGTGCACTTCAGCGTATATGCCAGCCATCTCCTTGAAATCACCTGTAGAACAATAACATACAAATCTGTTAGAATGGAACAGAAGGAAGGGATGAGAGGCTCAAGTGAATTAGAGGCACGCCACCGTGGACTGAAACGGTCCAAACTGGCATGAATCCATGCCCTCTGCCATGATTTAGAGGGATTAACTAATTGCACTGCCAAAGGCGAGCAGAAAGCAATCTGCATCCTGGAGCAAGAGCTTGTTTGAAAGCTCTTTCGGCCCTGATCAAATTGCTAACCCAGAACCCAGTGCAGTGAATGCGGACTATAAATGCATGCCATGGACACAAGATGTGGCGCCACTCACCGGTCACCCTAATGCGCGTTGGGGTCCCCTGCTTTGCGCGCTGCATCCGTCTCCTGCTCAGCGTCTGGGTCCACGGAGTGGAACTCCGCCACGTAGAGGCTCTTGTCAATGGAGCCTGGAATGGGCTTGATGTCGGTGGACAGCTGGTCCTCGATGCCTTTGAGGTTGAAGCGGTCCTCAGACGTGATTAGGTTAATGGCCAGACCCAAGTGACCATATCGGCCTAGAGTGCGAGACAGCGCAAGTGGTTAAAAGGAGAGGATGAGAGAGATGGCTTTGCAAAGCAGCTACAGCTAGCTGTCCCAGCAGAACACAATCTGCAGATGCCAAAGAGTTGATGCAGAATTTGAATCCTCACCTGATCTGCCAATGCGATGCAGGTATGTCTCTGCATTTTTGGGGAAGTCAAAGTTGATGACTACGTTGACAGCCTGGATATCAATTCCCCTGGTGAACAGGTCTGTGTGTGGACGGCACAAAGACGGTCAGAATTTGCATAGAAAAATAGCTTAAAAAAACAGACATGTGCATTAGTGATTATACTTACCTGTGCAGACCAAGTTCCTGCACAACCCATTTCGGAAGTCGTGGAACACACGGTTTCTGTACTCCTGTTAGGGACATTCAAACAAGGCTGGTCAGACATCGGAAGGAAAGCATCATGTTAAAGACTAAATCAATTATCATCAACAAACGGGACAACAGCTGTTGCTCATTAGCCAGGCAGGCAGGTGTGCGAACACACACACAGACTTTCTTTCACACCACTTCTCATTAACTACACAGCAGGCATATACACACTCTTTCAGTCATATTCTAAGCTACAGCATAGTATGTTGTCCTAAATTCACCTGCATCATCTTGGCGTGGATGTAAAAGCAGGAGTAGCCCAGCTGGGTGATCTTTTTGGCCAAGAGCTCCACCCTCTGGGTGGAGTTGCAGAAGATGATGGACTGATTGATCTGCAGCTGGAGACACATGAGGAAACGCATTCATTGGACTGATGTAAACCATTTCCATTGCTGACACGCTGTCATGCAGACACACACACACACTCGCTCTCTCCCTCTTTCTGACAACCCATGAAACAAATAATTATGAAATTGCATTTGCAGACATGACCTACCCTGGAGAAAAGCGTGTTCAGACAGTGGACTTTCTGCCTTTCAGTGACATAGGCATAATACTGGGTAATGCCCTTCAAAGTAAGCTCGTCCATCAGGTTGATCTCGTAGGGCTTCTGCATATGTTTTGCCTTGTAAAAAAAAAAAGACATCCTTTCAATACAATATCTATTTCAAAAATTACATTTTGACTCCCGCGACGAAAGTTTTTGAAGGCCAACACTTAATCTGAGTTAACAACACCATCTCACCATAAACTTCTGCACAGTGACGGGGAAGGTGGCAGAGTAGAGTAGGATCTGTCGATGCTTGGCCGTAAAGCTAATGATGTCCTCGATGAGTGTCACAAAGTCCTGAGAGAGAAGTTTATCTGCCTAAAAAGAACCCAAATGACATGACGAGTGTGATTAGAAATAGGCCTGTGTACAAAGTTTTGCACTGCTCACCAAGAGTTGGGTGTAAGTCACACAAGGCCTGGTTTCTTACCTCATCCATCACCAACATTTGAACTCTGTCCACTTTGGCCAAACCTTTTTTGATGAGGTCCAGGATCCTGCCTGGAGTGGCTATTATAACGTGGACTGGAAAAGGCAAGAGGGAGCAAAGCAGAGGGGTATAATTAGACCAAAGATGAACATTTCACAATGGCCACCAGTTAACACCAGCAATATTCAAAAAAGTATGGTAAGACAAGTTAATACAAAAAGATTAAGTAGTCTGCACATCAGTAGCTCCCAGTGATATTTATTGTCAAGCAATAAAGGCTTATTTAAAAAAAAATAATAAAAGAAATCCTGATCTAAGGATGTGCGTGGATGTTCAACTTTTTAAGACAAGTTAATTCAATATAGGCACGAGAAGGGATAGTTCAAAACAGAGTCTAGACCACTTGAGCACTCCACACGACTCCCTCACTCGAGAAAGGAAAGGGCAAATACCCGTTTCATCCAGGCGCATGATGTCATCCCTCAGGTTGGTGCCTCCTGTGGTGGCCATGACCTTGACCCCACCCATGTGCTTGCTGATCTGGATGCTGATCTGGCTGACCTGCAGGGCCAGCTCACGAGTGGGCACCAACACAATGGCTACAGGTAGAGAGAGCAGGAGAGAGCAGAAGAGGAGGAGTTCAGGGTAAAGCAGGGAAACCAGTAGAGGTGAAACAGATGCGCACGCGCACACACACACACACGCACACACCCACCTGCATGGGAATGAGAGTGTGATCGAGATCAGCACTCTGATGGTAAGGCCGAAGTAGTAAAATAAAATGTCACCTTTAGGACGGAACATATACATTTAAATTCAGCCATATTTTAGTCCAATGGTTTATGGGTGCAGATTTTTTTTTTTAAACACAATGATCTGGCATCTTATCAACTGTGCAATCATATACATTGACTGCCAAAAGTTCAAAAGTGTGACTGCAAACTGCAGGTGCCTGAGGATGCAGTCTTGCAGTATTTTCATTGTTTCTGTTATACTGGCAAAATACATTAACAAAAGCAGTTTGAGGGACCATTGCAGGGCACCTCCAGTCCGACAATTGAATTGGGAATTTCACAAAATAGGCAGGAATTCTGCTAGACAAAATGTGATCTGATCAATCGATTTACCTTCAAAACTTGTACATTCAAAACAGTTGAATAAGCTTAGAGCGTGTTTTATTGCTCCTTTCAACTCCTTTACGTTCTCTGTAGACTGGTTTACCAGGTTTAACAGGTATACCAAGTGACTGTTACCTGGTCTATGAACATTTTCATTGAACCTTTTGAATAGCTACTCAGAAACAGGTGGGGAGATACTAATAGTTCGCTAGCTACCTGTTGGAAACCTCTGCCCTATACTGACAAAATGCAACCCAATGACATTTTCCGCATGAGGACACCAGAGGTATTCAAACTTACACAAGCAATGTCAACAGTGCGTTTGCCCTCTTCCGTGGTAAACAATTCTGCACCCCAGTTCAGACCATGCTCAGTGTGCAAACAGCTAACTGTTACTCAACCCCTTACCTTGGATGTAGTCCTTCTTGAGGTCTATCCTCTCCAGTAAGGGGATGAGGTAGGCTCCACTCTTGCCTGTGCCGTTCTTGGCCCGGGCCAGGATGTCCCTGCCAGACAGGGCAATAGGAATGCTCTCCTCCTGCAAGCAACATGCCAACAAGCTCAGCAGACTTTCACTCACAAATAAGGCTACATCCTCCAAATACAGTAGTCTCCTGACAATCCCAATTTATTCATTAGCTACATTTGTCAGTTGATTTTTGTATTCTGAATCAATTCATGGACCAGGCAGCAAAGTTATATTTGCCGGTCAAGCTCTGGACGCCCTGCCAAGGACGCCGTGGGAAGCTTTGGACGCTTTGCCCGCTCTGGCCGCTCTGATGTGGTAGCATTTTATTTTCAATCATGTTCATTGCCGTCGTTAGTCGCTGAACCGTGTCATAGCTCATTACCATAAAGTTGAACCACTCTCAACTTTCTCAAGTCGCTCAAGATGCCCAAAACGCGACCCCGACGGATTTGCCGCTGCTGGCAGCTGAGAGAAGCCGGCTTCCATTCAAAATAAATGACTTACGAGTTTGGAAGCTCAAGTCGGCGACGGTGTGAGTGTACAGTTAGTTTGGTGACCCATGGTTTAGATTGTTTTGTGAGGCTGGCCTACCTGAATGGGAGAGGGTTTTTCCCAGCCCATCTCAAAGATGCCCATCAGTAGCTCACGCTTTAGGCAGTAGTCTTCAAACTCATTCCCCTTTGTAGAGGTCACATCCTACAGATGAATATGAACGTTAGTCTGTATGTGGTCTAAATAGAGGCTTGGCTGAACACAACCGGTCAACACTACATAGGACTGAATTAAGATAACACATATAATCATAGATAGATGGGATACGCAGGACCCAAAGACAGGAAGGTGGATTTTTACAGGAAACTCACTGAGGTTCTCATTCTGGTGTCTTTTGGTGGTAGCTGCAGGCACTTCTTCCAGTCATCGCCAAACCTATGCATGTAACACCAATTAGCTTACTCAGCAACACTTTCATAGACATGATAATATGGTCATATGTGGTATATGGAGCAGATATACTATATGCCTACCGAATGCCATCACTGGTTTGGGGTATGGTGCTTCCAGTCTGAGACACAATAGATGCC
This sequence comes from Sardina pilchardus, assembly GCF_963854185.1. Classification (NCBI taxonomy): domain Eukaryota; kingdom Metazoa; phylum Chordata; class Actinopteri; order Clupeiformes; family Clupeidae; genus Sardina; species Sardina pilchardus. Next base: position 20,697,547 of record NC_084999.1, read on the forward strand.
ATGGTTGGTTGTCTGGCAGCAGATATGGGTCCAGGCTGAAGTCCAGCAGGCTTGGGTGGTCCCCTGAGCTGCCCGTTTGGTTTGCCCAGTCCCATGACTGAGGTTGGGTTTTCTGTTCTCGCAGTAGCCATGGCTTCAAGAGTTTCTCTTTACAGTTCAATTTTTTTGTAGTTTTCTTTTTCGTTTGTATTTTTTTTCTCTTTTTTTCAAACTTTCACAGATTTGTTTTCCAGATAGACTTTGGAAAAAAAATGCCCTTTGATGTAAACAGTTCTGCTGTTTAAAGAACTTTGAGTTTTGGCCTGGTGTGATTGACAGTTCACACAGACTTGTACGCAGAAAACTCTTGAAAAGAAGAGTGTCTGACGTATGACAAATATGTTTACATATACATCTATATGACAGCTCTCCTTAAAGAAGAGAAAATATTATTTATATGAATAAATAATTATGTCCTCACTCGCAATATAAAAATCTATACGAGTGTGATTGCTCTGGAGGTCATGTCCTGTTTTATACTTGCTAAAGCAAACTTAACTCAGGACTCCTTATCTATGCTTCAAATGGACTTCCCTGAACTTTTATGAAAGTATTTTGTTGAAAGCTCAAAGTTCTGTTGTGGCTCTTGAATAAGTAGTACCGCTTGTCCTGTCTTAAGAGCCAAGTGCTGTTTTCTGAATATCTTTTCTCTCTTTTGCTTAACATTCAAATGGGGCTTATTTTCAGAAATGGCCCTTGGAATTCACTTGGGTCAAAATGTTTTTTTGTTTGTTTGTTTGTTTTTTTTTTTTTTTGCTTTTTTCCCCCAAATACTGCTGGCTACTTCAAGTTCTTTCAAATATTTCAAAGTTCTTTCAAATATGTATGTTCTGTGTGGAATATATAAAAAGAACTTGACTTAAGGTGGGATTCCCCCCCAAAATGTTTTGTTTTCTCTTCAACGTGTTTGTGCTTTGAGTCTTGAAACTCCTTGTATCTGTAGTCTTCAGGTGATGTGCAAACAGCTTGAAAAGATTCAAAACCGCTGCAAAACCTACGGGAGACAGAATAGCAGACAGTTCTAATCATTGGTAGGTTACAACATACAGAGCAATTGGGTACCTGTATCTTTGAAGAGCACTGCAAAAATAAGGATAAGTGATGCTGAATGAGGTCATGTTTGTTTATCTTTTTAACCAGACACTTCTGTCCAAAGCAACTTAGATTATATTTAAACCAAATACCAAATAAAACGCACCAGAGAGGTAGCTCACTCCTCACTTTAGTGCTCCTCCATAAACTCCACAAAGTGCTTTGCTTTTGTTTGGGGGACCGATAAACAGTTAAGTTTTCAATTCTGACTAAAGGGCTGCAACTACCAATTAATTTCATTGGTGATTAGGCTAATGTGTGGATTACTTTTCTTGACTAACATATCAGCGGTTTGATCTATAAAATGTAAGAAAACAGTGAGAAATTACTTTTTAAATACACAATTTACAATAGTGATCTGCGGATTAGTTGCCCCCCTAGAGGGTGCTATCAACGTTGCAGGTAGGCCCCAAATGCTTAAGAGCCCTCAAGGGGACTTACTCCAACCAATATAATAACATTAACGTTGCCCCTAACTTGGTGACCTAAATACAATGGCAACAACCAAGAAGTACAGATTGATTGTTTATCTACTTAAAGGATAGCTAGGTAATAACACAACTTTAAAGTTCTTTGTTAATAGCTTTCCATCCACGTTCAGCAACAAACCGTAAGATAGGCAACTGGCTATAAACAACTACAGACCAATCTTTAGCGTTCAATGTTAACATACGACGCATTTCCTTTGACAAGCAGAAAAAGTAAACTGACTCTTAAATTACAGCGAATAAGTCCTGACCAACACATGTCTCTGCTAACTGCTGGAACCCCTCTATCGCTTTCTTGGTTAGTGGCTAACGTTAGCGAGAGCGACGATACAAGCTAACGTTATCTTAACAAGCTAACACCAATACTTGCTATGCTAGGGCCATCCTTAAAAATATCTTTGTTTGCAGTAACAGCCCCCCCAAAAAATAATTGGGTCGGTAGGTAGGCAAATATTTTTTTTTTCAAGATTCAAGGTAAAAAAAAAAAGTAAATTTTTGGTCACGGCGATTTTGTTGGTATGAATTTAAAAACATTTGCATGTTATATATATATATATATATATATATGTACATACACACACACACACGACACTATATTGCCAAAAGTATTGGGTCACCGGCCTTGACCCCCATATGAACTTCAGTCACATCCTATTCTTAATCCATAGGGTTTAATATGACGTTGGTCCAGTCTTTGCAGCTATAACAGCTTCAACTCTTCTAGGAAGGCTTTCCACAAGGTATATGCATGACTGTGTACCCGTGCACCAAGCAAGGTCCATACAGACATGGATGACAGAGTTTGGTGTGGAAGAACTTGACTGGCCTGCACCTGACCTCAAACCAATAGAACACCGTTGGGATGAATTAAAGGGGACTGAGAGCCAGTCTCCTCGTCCAACATCAGTGTATGACTTCACAAATGCGCTTCTGAAAGAATGGTCAAAAATGCCAATAAACACTCCTAAACCTTGGAAAGCCTTCCCAGAAGAGTCGAAGCTCTTATAGGCCTACTGTAGCTGCAAAAGGTGGACCAATGTCATATTAAGCCCTATGGATTAAGAATAGGATGTGACTGAAGTTCATATGGGGGTCAAGGCAGGTGACCCAATACTTTTGGCAATGTAGTAATATTTCTGAACGTGACTTAACAAAAATCAGCATACTTTATAGAGGGTGCATTAACCGTATGTTATCTGCACACCTATGACTAGATCCAATTTGTTGTAACAACACACAAACACTCTTGCTTAAATTCTTGCTTTATAATGATCTTTACCTTTTTAATTATTCTTTGACTATATTGCCCTTCTCTGCTCTTGTTTGTTACTATTTGCTTTGTGTCTAAAGCACATTGAATGACCTGTGTATAAAATGTGCTATTCAAATAAACTTGACTTGACTAAAATGTAGGCTATAGCTTTAAATATGCTGTAGCCTACTGTCAGAGAAGTAAACAAAAAATATATAATATGAAAATATATTATGAAAAAAATCATTTCAATGATTTTACTGGTAACTAGATTATACGGTTTACTTGCATCCACCGCTACGACGTGTCAATGCAACCTACAAATCAGAGACATTACGTTGCTTTCTTTTCTCCACCAGTAGCTAGTTCTTAACCACTTGAAGAATAGCTGTCCTTGCTACCCTGTAGTAGAACGATCCCTTAACGGGTCACTTAAATGTTTCAATCCAAAAGAAACCACTTAATGCTGGCACGTCCTCAATTTTTTGAGTTTCTTCCACCAAAACCTAAGGTCTCATTTAAGTCTGTTGACACGGTCACCGTTACACGAATGGGGAGAAGGGATGGGTCCGAGAAAATATCTGGACATAACTTCGTGCCAAGTCATCTAAATGTTCAAGTGTTTAATGCGTTTTCAGGTGGATAATAGTGCCCGAACTAGTATAAGTTTTGACGTTGACCGCGAACATTTCTTGGCTACAGCCGCAGCTATTAGGCAACAGTCAAGCGCGAACCACTGGCAGTGAATGAGACTGGAAGCAGCCTGTAGCGCATGACAAACATAAACATATGACGCCACAGGTTTTTATTTGGAAGAAAGAACGCAGCCTACGTTTGTATGTAGGCAATTTGTATTCACAATACTTAAGAAAATATAATATTATTGTATTGCATTTGTATTGGGTGTTTGAAGAAAAATAGGACTAATTAAAAAAGAAAAAAAATCGGTCGGTCTTAACGCAATTTGCAACCGGCAAGTCGGTCGGACTAGAGAGGGAAAAAAACAAATATTTGGGTCGGCCCTATATTGACAGGGTCGGTCGGGTTACGGCAAACAAGAATATTTTTAAGGATGGCCTAACTAACTGGCATGGCGGATTGACCAACCAATTCTTAATACACAAGCGAGATCATGAATAAAACAATGCAAGTCACAAAATCTAACCAATACATCCATATAGACAACGATGAATGTTCAAATATCGTAGATGTTAAATAAGTTGGAAGTGTTAAATAACCTATGGAAACTTAGCATGATAAGCTAACGTTAATGAACTTAGCTAGCGGCTATCGATAGCAAAACTTAAGCCAATTCGGTAACGTTTACAGCCTTAACGTTAACGGATTCCAGTTTAATAAACAGTCACTTAACGTTTAATATTTACTTAGAGATACAGGAGTCATCAACCTTGTCTATTCTATATGGTCTGATGTTATGTCCTCAAGTGTAGCTGCTAGCTGCTAACGCTTAGAGATAATGCTACGCATCACAAAAATGCTCTTCAAGTTAACGTTAACGACAAAAACCAAGTTGCTAGATTAAACTTGGCTAACTGCAAAGCTAGCTACATTCACGTTACTAGCATTATTTACCACTCTTTTAACCAATGCAATCGAATAACAAATTCAAGCAATGTGAATTGACGTTAGCATGACAGTAGATCATATTAAAATTACGTTAACATTAACATTCAATTACAGTGAATAATATTAACATTACGCTAACGTTAGCCTTTTTAATCTTATGGTAACAACCCGCGGTCGAATTAAAGCAGTCAGTTTGAGTTGAAAATCATAAACAATAGCTAGCAAGCTATGTTCAGCTAACGTTAACAATTTTATAGCAAATCTGCCTTAGCTATTTATCCACGAGGATAACTATTATCAGTGTTGCTAATGGCTAACGGCTCATTCAAATCATAAGGTACCTTGGCTAACGTCACAACACAACAAGACCTTCACCTGGATATCTATTTAAAGTTCAATGGTCAAGTCTACCTCGTGGCTCGAAGATAGTCCTCTTATATATAATCGAAAATGTGTCTTTCTGCTTTTTTCCTCTGTAAAGTTCACACACTCGACTCTCTTTTGTCTCTGCGCAACATGGACGCACGGTCCTTTCTCTTTTTTCCAATCTCCAACTCGACTCGACTCCGAGTTCCCAGAATACTATGCAGGTACAACAACTAGCCAATCATCGAGACGAGTTCAAATTTGGTCTAAAGTGGGTGGAGCTAGAATCTAAAAAGTGTAAACATTTCACCAAAGATCCTTGATTAAGCCTCTCTGATTCCATTGCAAATTTAAATAATAAATCAAATCACACTAAAGAAAATAAACTCAATCTTCACATCATATCCCAACATTGTGTGTATGTATTGTTTGGTAGCCTTCATTTTTATTTCTGCTAAATGTATCTCTCCCAGTCAAAGGTTCAGAGTTAGGCCTAGGCTAAATAGCAAAAAGAACGCACAACATGCAAAGAGGGAAACAGTGCTATATTTAAAATATAGTGGTTTACATATTGGTGCACGCACCCTACATTCACATCAACATAAAGTTCCGGAAACATTTTGTAGCCTCTATATACGGTACAATTGAAAGCCTTTTTCCTCTTCTTGACTTCCATCGTACCTCTGCCTCATATTTAAAAAAGTCATTTTTGTAGGCCTAGGTTAAAACAAATACATTCATTCTCTTAGTTTCATGGCTCATATTATGTAACTATACCCTTTATTGTAGCCTACCCTCTGAAAATGTTGTATTTGGTTGAGAGTAAGAAAACAATATTCTCTGAAGAAAAATAGCCTGATCATGCATTTTGTTTGTCTCACATCAGTATTATTGTGCTTTATGATCAGACAGTGCATTTTTGTTTAACATTTACATTATTTACATTGGTACAGAATTGCATGGTCTGAAAACATTGTGTATTGATTCCGATCACATATTAAGGGAGTAAAATAAAACCAGTGTAGATTGTTCATTGTTCTCAAAGCATTCTTCAGGACATCTTCACTCAATAATGAAATCAGTTTGGAAACCTCCGTTGTTACAAAGAGGGAAGAATAATTTTAGCTGATTAGTCCAGGCAGCTCTCCCCTTTGCTATCACTGTTTACACTCATTGTAGATACATCTGACTGGTCGCTGCTACGACTTGAGGACCGTGACTGGTCGATCTGAGGTCTGGGAAAAAATGGGATCTGTGGAGGATGGCCACTTGGCAGGACTAGTCCAGGTAAACCAGTTGGATATACTGAATGAGGAGGCATCTGTGAGCTCAGCTGTTGTGTGTAGCCTGGGAAGATGGAAAACAATGACTGGGGCGTCCATGGAGAAAAGTGGGTCTCTCGGACCACACTGTGATGTCCCAAGTTCTTCTGCAGTAACACCCTTTCTTTAACCTCGACGGAAGACTGTCGGCTCGACAGACCGTTAGCTCCTGGGCCAAGAGTGGAGTGTGTCGCTGGCATGAAGGGAGAATGAGAGCCTGTGTGTTGGGAAGCCACAGGCAAACACCCAACAAGCCTTGGAGATGCAGACCCTAAAACAGCCATAAACAAATATGTATTACACAATACTAGAGAAAGCGGCTAAATCTGGAGAGGAAATGTCACTTGACGTTTACATTAACCAGGGGCTATAGCTCACCATTAATGCTGAACTGCTTTGCCAGCGATGTGTTGCGTTGAGGGGAATGCACAGAACTCTGGATGTCAGTTCTGGTCGGTACGGTCCGTGACCCCTTCCCACGGAGCACATCTGTGACCTGAAATAATATGTTGACGTTTGAGCAACAACATCTTGAACTGGCTTTCAAGAGTCTCAAAATCATATTGCAATTTAAAAGGGAAAGAAATCAAACAGCGCTGCACTTAGAGGTATTGTGAGTATAATGGGTAGAGAGTCTAGAATTGCTATTTTAATGTATTACAGATAATATCCACATGGTGCTGCTATCGACTTGCCAACAAGAATGGAGAAGCTGCTCATGAGCCAGATTGAATACAGTGACACACACACACACGCACGCACGCACATACACACACACACACACACACACACACACATACACACAAACAGGTATCTGGCAGAAATCGCAACTCAGCTCTTTCTTGTGTAAACCACCTCACTCACTCTCTTGTTTTTGGCCACCATGACTGCTGTGTCGTTGTGGTAGTTCTTCAGGCTGCTGTCGGCTCCATTTTTCAGCAAAGTCCGCACTGCCTCTATGTAGCCCCGACCACATGCACTGTGCAGGGCCGTGTTACCGCTGTAGGATTGGGCATTTACGTCACAGCCACACTGTATACGGGGAACACACAAGGGGGCGCCAAATTAATGGTTTATCTGAGTCAAATGTTTGCAGATTTGACAGATCACAATGCATCCCGTATTTCACTGCATTTATTGTCTAGACAGGACAGTCTCTCTCTCTCTCTCTCTCTCTCTCTCTCTCTCCCTCCTTCATTCCTTCATCCACAAACACATGCACACACACACACTCACACACACACACACACACACACACACACACACACACACACACACACACACACACACACACACACACACACACACACACACACACAAACACACACACGCGTGCACACACACACACACACACACACACTCACACTCACTTAATAATCAGACTGACGTTTGTAGAAATGTACGCCTACCTCAATGAGGAGGTTGACCATCTCCATACTGTTGGCCTCCACCGCATGCATGAGTGGGCTTCGACCACTCTTGTTGTCCTGGCGGAACAATAGAAAAACAGAATTGAGCTGACTCAACAGAGACCTGCTAAAAGTTAGTTTGGCTTGTTGTTTGCCTTGAGCATTGAGAAATTACACCATGACCAGAGTTAGTCACTGAACTGGTAAAAACCCAAAAACTTTAGTCTGGCATAAAGCCAAGACCACAAGGCTAGAGGAATACTGCATGGAATGGGGAAAATACCGCCTCAGCAGTATGAGGAAAACAATGACAGATATGACTGAGCATGAAATGCAGATACCATTGCAAACAGTGCTGACTGACAGGCTAACATTTAGTCCAGGGAGGGTAAGTTTCACTGATTTGTCTGGACAGAGACAAATGTCAAAAATGAGCCAGCTGTGAATAAAAGATGGAGTTAGGTGGTGGTGGTGTAGGAGTCTGTAAGGGCTGGTGTGGACGTGTCTAGAGGAGGATGGGGACCATGAGGTAGCGATGGGGTCGGTAGCTTACCACTGCGTTGATGTCTGCGCCGTTCTTCAGCAGCAGTTTAACCTGTTCCTTGTTTCCACTCTGCACAGCCAGGTGGAGAGGAGAGAGCCCTGTGGGTGGAGAGAGAGGGAGCTCAGTGGCCATCTAGTTTGCGCCTGAGCATGTGCACAAATACAATCTGACTCACTAAGGAGAGTGTATGAGGTGGGCACAGAGACAACACTCCTTTGATCTGTGATATGTGCAGGCCTCATACGGGCCTGAAAAGACATGTTTAGTTGTGTGCCTTATTTTCATCTATTCAGACAGAGAGAGAGAGAGAGAGAGAGACACACACACACACACACACACACACACACAAAATGATGACCCCCCCCCCCACTCTTTCATACAGCACACACACACACACACACACACACACACACACACACACACACACACACACACACACACACACACACACACACACACACGCCTACACCTAACCCCTCTCATTGAGGGGGCGATTTGTATTTCTAGGGGCTTTCTGGACAGCCATGGGGAAACTAGGCTCTGCCCTAGCGTGTCTCGCTAAACAGGAAATGCTCCGTTCCTCTCACACCCAGGAACACAAGATCAAAGCCACATTAATCATTCCATCCCTCCATACACACAGATATGCTCATGCACATAACACATAACCAGCTGCATTCATTTAACAGTCACTCTGGTGGGCTCCTATTGAATTGAGTCAGATGCCCACAATTCTATTTTTAAATCATAAATACACATATCAAGTTTGGGCAATGAACTGTTAATGAAAACTATTTGGGCTTTTGCTAATAGTTCCAATATAATATTTTGTGAGACATGTCAATACAATTGAATTCACCTGAAAATGCATTCTCAATTTGCATCCTAATGAAACTGTGAAACCATCAAACTGATACTGACTGAACATTTGACTTATGACACATCACACGTCACATGTTTTGCTGACTCTAGTAACCAAACCTCAAATTACTTGCTGGGTTCTGGCTCGATACTCACAGTCAGTCAGCAGTCACAGATTTACTTGATTTCATTTCACTTCCCTTAAAAAGGATTCCTTTTTCCTATCCACTATCAGGGGCTGATTTTTGGATCATACTATCTGACACATTGATGTGCACGCTAAAGGGACAGAAGTATTCGAGTCATGGCTTCACAAACGAGTCTGGTTTTCACCATACTAAGCTCAATCTTTTAAGATTGAACATTAGTCTGGCGAGGCTGAGCTTTGTTTCTACTGCACTTAAGTCGGTTAAGTTTCGTTATCGTCACATCATCGGCCAATAGCATGCCAGGACTATAGTATGGCCGTTTCTGATTGGAGCCAACGGTTCTGGCAGTGAACAGAGGAAAAAGATCTGCTGGTTTCCAGCCTGAGCTGCCGGGCAAAATTCAAATTCCCCGGAAGTTCAGGCAGGGTTCACTCAGCCTATACTCACAATACAGTATTTTGAAAAGGAGTGAAACGTTTTTTTGGCGCTAATTGACAAAACTTATGGGAACTCGAGTAAAAAAAATAATAATGTTGGTTATTGTTAAACACTGCACATTCAGTACACATGGTGAACCTAACACCCTGTACCTAAACGCTTCAGTATGAATACATGAACCTTACAGTAACACCCCTAACAGACACTCTAAAATCTTGTGGAAATCATTTCCAAAACAGTGTGAGCTGTTACAGCTGCAGGGTGGGTGGGGGCATCTCCGTAATAATACATATGGATTTAGAATGGCTTGAACTTAAGGACCATCTAGACAAAACGCTGGAAGGAGCTCCATTAATGAAAACTTGGCACCCAAAAACATAGTGGCTGGCATGTTCACAGGCATGCTGAACCCGCTGGGGCCAAAGGGAAACCTCTGGCCTGTTATGCTCACCTTCATAGTTGCGGGTCTCCAGCCAGGAAGAGACAGAGTTAGATGGGTGGGAGAGGATTTCAAAGAGGCAGGATGCCTGGTTGTATTCACAACACAGGTGGAGAGTGTTCTGACCATTGCGGTCCAGGGCACCAGGGTCAGCATCTGCCCTCAACAGAGCCTTCACGAGGTCCACGTTGCCGGTGATGACAGTCAAGTGCAGTGGAGTCTGAGGGAACAACAAAGAAAGAAAGAAAGAAAGAAAGAAAGAAAGAAAGAAAGAAAGACAAACAGACAAACAGACAGAAGTAGAGAGAGAGGAGAGTGATGTCAGAATGTACTTCCCATTTACTGTACAGAGTCAGGTCATGGAGATGGATTTTAAAGCATGTATGGATCACTACATGTATCTAGCCAGTGACACAAGAAAACAGCATCTTTGTGTGCAACATGCGTCAGTTTAGCTGTTGAGAATGCCTATTTGTTTTTCTTGAGAAGTAGCACCGTGTACCTCAGACTTGAAATGATAAACCACTTCCTGCTCGCGATTCCCGTCATAGGAGCCCTTATGACCTGGAACCAGTTTAGCAGGCTAAAGGTCACCACAACAAAATCAGTGGGAAGATAGGGCCTACACATAAAAGCAAAGGGACACCCTGTCCACCTAAAGCCAACAAATTGATGGGATTTCCCCGCACAGGATGAGTTCATGTACTTTAATGGCCTTATCTGCGGCAGGTTTAGCAATCCACTGATACAAAGTCCACTGATAAAAACTCAAAACAAACCCACACAGGTTTTACAGAAAGTGTGTCTATATGAGTGTTCATATGTATTTTGTTTTAAGAAAATTCATTCCTGATTGATTGTAGGGTAATGCAACTGGCAATGTGTTACCTCTAATCAACCTTTGTCTGTAAAGCAGATTTATAAACAAAGAACATACACCAAATTGGCAAGACCTCAGATCATCTTTAATACTGGGGCCTTGTAAAATGCCCCATTGCTTTAAATAAGGAGGGGAAATAACACAAATGAACAGAATGAGGCAGATCACACAAATTCGGGCTTCAAATCTACCCATAGTGAATGGTCATCACTGAGATTGCATGAGGTCTTCCAATGCTGCAGGTAAATCTTAAAGGAATCATAATGCTTTTGATGTTTTTTGAGAAGTTGTAGTAGTTGAGGCTTGCAGTCAAAATCATCCAGTGGCAGAACATTCAGCACCATGCCTGGTAGAATGAAACATAATTTGCATATATACCAAAACATTTTTCCACGGGAAGAGTGAAACTGTTTGTGACTTCGTATGGATTTAATCCAAATCAATGCACTTAACATGCATTTTAAAACAGGGAGATTTTGATCATATCCCAGAACTGCTGTGCAATGCCAACAGAATTTCCGTCGTAATGAAATCTGTGAGAAACCCCCAGTGCCTGAGGACCTTGGGGTTTTACTTGCCAAAAAAGGCCAATGACTTTCGCTTCTGAGGCAACAGCAGTGTGGCGAGTTTTCTATTATATTGGAGCAGTGCTGGGGAGGGAGGTTCTTCCAGTAAGGGTGAGAGGTGGAAAAAAAATGCCAGAACAACAGCGAGGAAGAGGCAGAAGAAATTCCTCTTGTGTCACAACTCTGCTGGCCCTCCCTTCCTATGAAAACAGCACTCCCATTTCCCTGAGTCCGCTCTGAATCATCGTGACAGATAACACTGAGCCATGTGTGCTTTCACATCCATGTTTGCAAAGTTACACAGAGTCTAATCTTTCTCTCTCTCTCTCTCTCTCTCTCTCTCTCTCTCTCTCTCTCTCTCACACACACACGAGGCTGACCAATAGTCAGGGTATGTGTTTCTTTAAATGTTGCAATGCACACTCATACTGGGACGTATCAGTGTACTACGACAACCTACTACTGCCTTTCCAGCCAAAAAAAAAAAAAAAAGGGAAAGAAGAAAAAAAGACCCATAGAGCATTTGAGGACGGGAAGGTGTGAGAGACAGAGGAAATGCCTGGGGGGCAGATCAGGAGGAGGGGAGAGAGAGGGAAATGGCACTACTCAGGGAAAATCCCTTCAGTCTCCCTTACGGAGATTTACATTCCCCAAAAAAGGAGACGGGTAGAGGGAGGGAGAGAGAGAGAGAGAAACAAAGGCATGATCAAGGATAAAGACACCAACAATGTTGACTTAAGAAAAAAGGGCAAGGCATGAGGAAGCTTCACTGTTGAAAGTATGCAATGAATACACTTTGAGACAATAACTAAAAAATACTTCCAGATATCCTAAAAAGAAGATTGATTATACCATTAGTGAAGGATTGACAGGATCATTACATATCTAACCCAACAAAACCTTTGTGGAGTGGAGAGAAGTTAGTAAGTATACATTTTCAAATGCAAACAGCAATGAAGACTAAAGATGACTTCATTAAAGGCCTACAAAATTACTACTGCAACAGTATGAGAGAGAGAGAGTGAGAGAGAGAGAATGAAAGAGAGAGAGGAAGAAGATATAGACAACACTAGAAAGGATGCAAAAGCGAGGGGAGGGAGGGGGGGCGAGAGAGAAGGGAAAGTCCCTATTCTACCCAATGAACCTCAACCAAGGTATATTGAGAAACAACTCGGTCATGTGACTTCTCGGAATGAGGATACTAAAGTGAACAGGCGCAGTGCAGCTGTTTGCTGTACATTCGCATATGACACACACCCACACACCCACATACTGGCACACACACACACACACACACACACACACACACACACACACACACACACACACACACACACACACACACACACACACACACACACACATAAGCACAGTATCACAATCAACTTCCTTGTAACAATTCCACTGCAAAATACCACAAATAGCACTAATATTTCTCACAGTTCCAACTATGCATGTGTCTCTCATGCTTTTTTTAGTGTGCATAACAAGACCTGTCTAAGAGCTCAGACAGCAACCTGCTGCTTCTGCAGTGATGACGGGCACAGGAAGGCCACTCTGCATTTCAAATGTCATTCTGCATTTCAATTTCAGGGCAGACGGCAAGGGGAAGGACTATGTCTAGCAAAAGATGTAAACAACCTTGCTTTGCAACCGACTGGAGACAAACCATAAACTAGTGGTAACTGTTATCAACTGCAATGGGGCCTTCATTACTTTTCTATGGTTTCTAACGCAGGAGAGTTGTACATTATGACAAATTGGACAGTGAACAGATGGTCTATTGGATTATACCATTTGTTGCAGCTAGAACTTTAAATGAAAAGAGACAAGAACAAATATGGGGAAACAAGGTTGGCCAACGCTGTAGCCCTTATCCTTTATCCCTTGCGCAAATCAATCTGGATGTTGATCAGTTATCACTCTGTGAACTCTACCATGTGAAAGAGGTCTGTCAACCAGCAGTTATGATAAGACAGCATATAGTACGATAACAAGCCTAAACGAGAGGGGGGAGAGAGAGAGAGAGAGAGAGAGAGAGAAAGAGAGAGAGAGAGAGAGCTGCCGGGATGAAAACGGATGCTACTTCTGGTAAGTGGCCTCTGTGTGCAGATTAGGCAGAGCTGAGGTGATTTCTGAGGTTAGGCCTCAGACATGCAAGGCGCGCATCACAGCCAGAATGAATGAAAGGCACTGCCGCTGCGACTCACTCTCAGATAAAGACACAGAGAAAATCCCAGGGCTTGGGACACTTCTGAGCGCACATTTCTTGTCCCCATTCAGCACTACCTCTTTCTCTTTCTCGCTCTCTCTCTCTCACACACACACACACACACACACACACACACACACACACACACACACGCACGCCTGTTCATGGGGAGGAAGGGGTGTCTGCCAGAGGGACAGTCTGTCAGAAAGAACCGGGTTTTACATAATGGCCAAGAGTGTGGTAGGGGTGGATGCAGTGGTGATTGATCCAGTGACTACTGGGAAATGGGGAACAACTTCCTTCTTGGTCAGGAGTGTGCGTCTGTGTGTGTGTGTGTGTGTGTGTGTGTGTGTGTGTGTGTGCGTGCGTGTGCGAGCGTGTGCATGTGCATGTGCATGTGCATGTGTGTCTCACCTGTCTCATGCTATTGTAGATGTCCACATCTTTCTTCGCCCATTTTAGAATGTGTATCAGCCTGTGGACCATCTCCTCCTGGCCTTGGACCACAGCTATATGAAGAGGCCTACAAAATACAATGATAATTACCTTTGAGCAGGTCATTTAGGTAAATGATTCACTTTCAGAATTTCTCCCATTTACATTTGACATGTATTCATTAAGCAGACGCTTTTGTCCAAAGCGACTTACAATAGGACTTTCTTCAAATCAATGCAAATGTCAGTAGACACAATAAGGGTATATATGGTGTTAGCGCTATGAAATGTCTAACAAGCCACCCCCATATCTATCACAAGCTGAGAAGTTGTCTGTTGTATGTATACAATCTCAAGGCTACGTCTTTAGGCAACCTCCATCCCCCCCTCTCTCCTTTTTCTGGAGTGGGACATGGCAAGTACTTGTAGAATGCCTGTGTGAATCTGCTGCCATAAACGGAACAGTATATGCATAGTCTATAAGGAAATTGTTATCATGTCATCAAGATTGTGGGGCACGTCAATGTGCTCTGAAGCTTGAAAACGTCTGGGACCAGGAAGAATTCAGTCAAGTACATCTGTGTGTGGGTGTGCATGTGTGTGTGTGTGTGTGTGTGTATGTGTGTGTGCATTTGGATACCTGTGGATTTGGATTGTGACTGCATATGGTAGTGTGTTAACCTCTGAAGAAATTTAGCAAAATCAATGTATAAATCATGGCTAATAGTTGGGAAATTATGGTATGGCTGATTAGATTTATCTCTTCATGCATGTGTGTGTGTGTGTATGTGTGTGAGTTTAAGGTTGCTTCCAGTAAGAGCTAGTCTGGTTTGAGGTCATTTCCTGTCTTCAGGGACAATGGCACTGTTCTTTCTCTTTTGAATAATAATTATTATAATCGCAGGCTGCCTCTCCCTTCACTGGGGCTTTTCACATATTTCTTTTCTATTTTTCTCAGATCCTTCAGACACAGAAAAAAAAAACTCCCCATGAAAACGGTTACCATAAATCAGGAGATGGTACTCACACAGGAAGGCAGGAAACCCTTCTGATGATCTGTGGCCCCTTTCAAGCTAAGCCATCACAGATCATTTCTCAGTACACTTTTATCTACAGATAGCAGATGTGTACAACTGAAATGACAGAGATCTGCACCTTCCTCAACATTTCACAACATTTCACAATTTTGCTGTTTTCATTTTGCATAGGCTACATTCAGTTGATGCTTTCATTTAAGCTCGGAGCAATTATTTTACAGGGGTCATGTTGAAGGACAAACAGGTATGCCTCAAGCACGGACCACTAGATGTTGCAGGCAAACTGAATGGTACATGGCAACAAGGATGCTGAGTATTGTTGTCGAAGTTCTATTTGGGTAGTATAGCGCACAAGCCCCTTTATTTTCAGCCAACCTTGGATACGAAAACTGTCACTGAGACAAATCCTGTGGGCGCGGTCTCAACTCGATGCTAACAAGGATGCTGTGCCTCAGGGAAGACTAGCTCAGTGTTCCATTAACAAGGTCCTTCCCATAAAAGTGATGGTCCTCCTTACATTTCAAAGTCCTAGATAGTCTAAAAAAGCACCCATCTGCTCAAAAGGAAGTAAGACTCACTATATAACCAGATCGTTTACCGTATTAACCTGCTTGCAAAAGCGAAAGGAATGTAAACAACAGATAACAGGAAAACCGACGGGAGAGTCCTGCACTTGATTCACCCCACCGGTATAGAATGTTGCTGAGCTATTTCAACTGTAGGAAGAAGCCTCGCTATAACATTCCTGAATATAAACAAGATCATTTCCAGTTAATCCTAAACCAGTTATGTGAGTTTTGCAAACCACAAGTGCAACCACAACAAAGTGCCAATATAAGACATAATTTGCATGTCTTGCGATGTCTGTCTTGGCCCTTTGGTATGACCAGGGAGTATATGCTGACATATTACACTAAACAGTGTGTCCATTTATTTTGAAAATGAAACTGATAAATGAAAAAGGCTTACATATAGTATGAAAAGAGGAAGCGAAAATAGAGTGGCCCATTGATATGAGAAGGCTGTTGGGTAGCCAAGGTGGACGTGATGAAGGCCGTGGTCTGCCAGGAAGCAAAACTGCACAGTCACCATTGACACTTCTCCATCATAACATATGTTGGCTTTGACAGTAAATGATTTCATAATCAGATGGTCATCTGGGGCCGATGAAAACATGTGAAGTGGATAGGGTGGCAGCCTAAATGTGTGTTTGTGTGTTTTTTCAGAGGACACCTTGTCATGTCACAGTGATGAAAAGTTTGAAAAGTTTTGAAAAACTGCAACTTCCCTCAATGGCTATCGCATTTGTTTGTGGTTCTCTTCTGCTAAGTACTAAAATGATTTTCACAATACAGTCCTGGCACATAGCCTAGGATATCCAAAGAGTAATACGTACCAAACCAATAAAGTGCAGATGCTGGACTCAAAAAAGCAACATGGAGAGACGAGAAAGAAGTCTGTCCCTATAGACCCATTCATTAAAAAAAAAAAAAAAAAAAAAAAAATCTTGAGTGGGAGCAGTGTGTGGACATTATTTTTCATATCTCCACATAACCAGGCCCAGAGCTTGGCTTTGCTCCAGTGGGGATTGTTTACAGTCGTTGCATCCTATTGGGATTAAACCTCGGATTACTTTTGGACCGAATTGACCAAACTTTAAAGGTGCCCTGCCACACAAGACCGTTTTACTTTTTTATTTTTAAAAAAATGTTAGGTTCATATAGGTCTGTGTTATGTTGTGCATATGAAAATGAACGGCTACCTCCTCTGTCAGCTCTAGCCACTGAAAAGAGATAATATAGGCTGAGAAATCAGGCCAATTACAAAAGCTGGTCAGTCTGACGTGGTATTGACTGAGCTCATTACTATTCAAGAGCTCGCCCAGTTGAGACCGTGTCCACAGAATTTGTCTAGCTCAGTGACAGTTTTCGAAATTAGTTCTCTGTTCACGACATTTTGAAGAAAGTGACTTCATTAGCTTGGCGAGTTCAGTTGAAGCCTGGAGCAGTACCAGCATGGTAGTCTATGACCTGTGCCCAGCCTGTAAGTAAAAATTGTCATCTCGAGGAAGTGCTATGTCATACAGATTTAAAGCAACACTAAAGCACTTTTCCTCTGTCGCTCGCACGCTATTTGTTTATCCAGCAAATAACGATGTCCACAGACAAGGTAGATTATGTTTTATGAAAGTATGACGTATTGCGACACGGAAGCATGTCAAATTTGTAGTTTCTTATCTCATTAATCAAACTATAGATCTGCTACCCGATCTGGTAAACTGACAAAGTGCGGTTGTAGCCGATAGAGGGCCTCGAAGCAAATGCAAAGGTGCCGTTCACTCTGTTACGAGTTGATGAACCAATGAAATGATTTTGGAAACATTATTTTAAGGTGCAAAAAACTCTTTAGTTTTGTTTTAATGCACTTGCTAGCCTAGCAGGTTTTATGTCCATTTGAAGAACACTAGCACTCGCTAGCAAAAGCTTCATGCCATGAAGCTGAAATGAGTTGATAAAAGCTGTTGCCAAGCCGTCATGCTATAGAGTGTGGTAGTTACCTGGAAGCTTGTAGTTTTTAGCGTTAGCATTTTAACGTTTCCTGGTTTGAGATGAAAAATCTCTATGGGAAAATGAATGGTGTGTTTGGTAAAATGGTTCAAATAAGTTCTCTAAAGTCCAGTTTACCTACGCCAAGGAGGTACATGTTTTCATCGGGGACCGGCGTTTGTTTGTCTGTCTGTTTGTCTGTCTGTTTGTCTGTTTGTTAGCAAGATAACTCAAAAAGTGATGGATGGATTTTGATGAGATTTCCAGGGAAGGTTGGAGATGACCCAAGGAAGAAACAATTACATTTTGGGAGTGATCCGTCATTCCGTCGGGATTCCCGAGGCGTTTATGCATTTAGCTTAGTGGTGACCACGTGGTGGCGATCTGAATAGTTTAGGTTCAAATGTATGACAACCTAGGAAGAACAATGCAGTCGGAGGTAGCTGCGCTTTCCAAGTGCTTTTCTAGTTTTGTAAATATGAAGATGTTGCTACCAAAATGCTACAGCAAAAATGAAGTGGACTACAGCGTGCTGCTTGCCTAGTGTATCTTGCAGGACAGTCTATGGTTACAGATGACTCTTCACTCACTCCCCTGTAACTTTACATTACAGTCACAGTACCTAAAATATCTGATAGGCCTACTATCCAACGGATAGTATGTTAACTTTATTTGACAGCGTGATTGTTGTGGGAAAAAAGTTATTACCCTTGCTTGCTAAAGCCAACTGTGGTTAGATAGCTTCTACTGCTTGCTTTGTGATGCACAGCTACAGCACGGGAGTCAGTTTGTAGTTGAATGCTTTTCGCTGGTAGCAGAGGCATAGTAACAGTCAGTCATATTTTATAAATAGCAGATGTAAAATCTCGAGATAAAATACACGCCATTTTTACTAAAAGGATATGATTGCAGGTAGGTCTACTTGTGAGCAGTTAATTAACTATTGAGGGGCATCATTTTGTAAGATTCCCAAAAACTCGTGCATAGGGATTTTTTCATTACGAACCGGAATATGGGAAAATGCTAATCAAACGCATTAAAAATGACGGTATAACTACCACACTCTATGGACGAAGCCGACTATCTTTTAGCCAATAAGAGTCAAGCAGCTTAGCTCACTGAATATTCATGAGAACTTGCGCAAATTAAGCTGAGTCTTCCTGCAGGCTTTCTATACCACGCTAAAATAGGCATACTGTTCCACAAAAATGTTACAGAGTCCATGGTAGAAATTCAGACATTACCACAAAGTAATGACACGTGTGTGGCAGGGCGCCTTTAACCAACATTGACCAGTATGGGATTGCCATACTTCCAACTTCACCACCAATGACACACAGTGTCATGATAAAGTAACATTTTCATCTTGCTCCGGCTTCAATTCTTCAATGTGCACTAGCATTGCGATGTCTCAAATAAAAAGTCGCTGTACTTAGCCACCCCAACTAGTCACTGACTGGAGGCTGTGCACTGGAGGCATTGGAGCATAGTTGGACTGATGGGACTAGAGGGTTATAGTTGACCCATATCAGAGCAACATGTTCTTTCTGTGCTTCTCATCCAAAAACCTCTGTGACCCTTTCTTTCTCTGATGCTATCTCTCTGTTTCTTCCCGTCCTCTCTCATTCTCTCTCTCTCTCTCTCTCTCTCTCTCTCTCTCTCTCTCTCTCTGCCCATGTTACTCTCATTATCTCTTTCTGTTCTGTTGTGAAATCCTGCTCTGAACTCTCCGGTTCCTGGAAGTGGCTTTGTCAGAGTGAGACCACAGGGCCAGATAACATTGGGGCTGAGCCTTAGGTCTGACGCAGGGACGCTTTGCCCCGGCCCGGGGCCCATGAAGAGTGGTGGCCGCGGCGCAACCATGGCGCAGATGCGGCATCCTGTTCGGGGAGGCGTGCGCAAGCCTCACCTCCCCTGTGGTCAGGCGTGAAGTTCACACACCCACCGGCTGACAGTAAACAAAGGGAAGCTGAGTCGAGCGAGTTACGTGCGAGTGCAACCCCAGGCAACGCAACGCAACACAGCACTGTGGCATATAGTTCACCAGAACCGACAGCTGCTGAGACACAAACAACCACACGAGGGGATTTTATGGGGTAGAGATGAATTACTTAAGCTTGTTTTTTTTAATGAGGGAGTTTAATAAAGCTGCAATGAATAACAGTAATTAAGCTTTCACCCTGAAGCCTTCTTTAAGATAACTTGCAGGCTGACTTGCAAGTGACTGACACCAATTTCTGTAACAGTATACTTGAAAGAAGAGTACAACCAAAACTGTCTCTCAAACTTTGTAGTTATCGTGTAGTGCATCATTCATTGCTTTATCATGTTTATATATGTTTTATAAAGAAAATCAAATATGCCAGAAGACTGATTAAAGGTTTCATTCACAACACAGTCAGTTGTGTACGCATACGTATGCGAATGCTTGGTAAAAAGGCAAGTGTATCCTCCCCAGTTTAGAGATTGTAAGTTTGTGGGCTTGATCTGGACCACTCTTCGGGCTGATTCATGGTTCCGCCTCGACTCAATGGCACTGCCTCTATGCTGTCGTGAACCATTTTCAATTATGTGTCTCCTGTGTCTGCATAGCTCTCTGAAAACATCTGAGGTCATTGGTATGGTGTCTTCCAGTCCGTTTATGTTAAGCAAACTCCCAACAACTGCCTACCAAGTACTGCTTGCTGGCAAAGTGCTGATTTAAAAACGTCACTGAAAAAAAAACGTCACTGCACGATTGTATAACATTGTCACTGTAACCAAAAATATGTTTATTTGCAAAGCTTCTGTCAGCGACCTACAGTAGCATATTGCAACTACCCACAGTAGATTGCTGAAGCACATTGGCTATCAACACTCAGGGCAAGTTGACCACAGTCCTTTGCAGTCTGCGTCACCTCCATGCAAAGTTGCAATTTTGAGGAGATGCATTTCTGGTGACGGTGTTAAGCCTGAAGGAAGGTACACAGCAACACAGAGGCTCTGTCAGAGGCTAAGCCAAATTTATGGGGCAATTAGGTTGACATGACAACTTGTCTCAACCTTGGGGTCTTCCATAGTCCATACGTTTTAAATCCAAACTCATCTTACATTTCACCTGAGGAAGGTCTATGACCAAAACGTTATAAATATGCATGCGTAATGGACAGTGTGCGGGATTTTCTTTCACAAAACTCATCAACAGCTGAAATTAGCTGTTAATATTCAGCTATAAATGGAAACATTATTTTAAGGTGCAAAAACTCTTTAGTGTTGCTTTAGTGCACTCACTAGCCTAGCAGGTTTTATCTATTTAATTTATTTAATTATATTGCAATAATTGCAGTGCCCCTAGTGGCCATCCGGATCATTCATGGGCACGGGAAAAGCCTTTTTCCAGGTGAAAACGTCAGCGTTCACGTCACTTCATGTGGGAACCAGAGGTGGGAAACTGAAGGAAGAATTTGCTAACAGTGAGTTGCCCAGTTGAGGGCTCGTTAACTCTTTTAACGTAACGCTGTATTTTGTTTGTAGTCCATGTGGTCTCTCATGTCCAACAGTTTTAAGTGAACTTGGGAATTTGATTTTTTTTGCCCGTCACTTGAAAGCTGCACATCATTCTTTCACACGCGTCTTACACCACATCTTTAAGCAAATACAGTTGTTTGTTTATTTAAGATTAGTGAGCGTATGCTTTACCCTTTGTTGTGGCATCCATGTTTTTTACACATTCCGACGGCAAAGCACACTTGCAATAGACCCTCAATAGACCCGTTCATAACTTCATATAGTAAAATAAACCGACAGAGCCACCCTATAGGCCATCAATAGAGAAAAGTGAAGCCAATTTGAACCCATTTCCTGTTGGTCGATGTAATCTCTCTGTGCATCCTCAGCCCTTGCGGACCTTTGAGTTTGAGTGCTTTTAGGTTCTGGAGATCACAGTATCCACACGAAGGCAGAGGACAAAAGTGTGTTCAGGAAAACGTCTGCATTTAAGACTTTTTCGTCCCCATGAGAGTTTAACAGGACTGCGTTAATTCAAAACCCCCATGATATTTTCCCATAGAAAAAATACCCAGATACCGGATCTCAAAGATGGCAGCTTTTTTGTAGGCAAACTTCAGCGGTGTATTTGCTGCACAAAAGTGTACTCAATCAGAACTGTGGACCACTGACCATGCTGTCCCACAGTACGAGTACAGAAAAAGCAAGGCGATGGCTGAAAAAAGAGGGTATTAGTTGATGGGACAGCAATTCAATATGCAGCATTCAATGGGAGAGAGAGAGAGAGAGAGAGAGAGAGAGAGAGAGAGAGAGAAATAGAGTAAGTGAACAAGAGAAAAAAAAGGGGAGAGATCAGTCGACTGCAAGAAAGCGGTAAAAGAGGAAGTATGAAGCGGATGTTTGGGTTTTTGAGCCCATTCATTTAAAAACACACAAAGAAAAAGAGAGAGCTTTAGAGAGAGAGAGAGAGACACCTGAACAAACCGCAGTCACCAGACGAGCACGCTCTCGCACAGGTTTTCCCGAAAGTGAGGGGCTAACGAGGCGCTGAGAACCAAACAGGGTGAGAGGATGAAGAGCCCTCTGACGCAAGTAGGATGTGTATGTCTGTGTAAATGTGTGTGTGTGCGTGAGTATGTATTCTTATCTTACTTTTTTTCTCTTGAAGTCTTTTTTTTTCAGTTTTCATTTGAAAAAAAAAAAAACCCTCTAACAAGTTGATGCTTGCCAGCAAATGAATCTGGGCAATTCCACACAACTGCGCAAGAAGACTGAGCCACAACTTGTATATGTACTTTACATTGCTTACTTCCCCTTGAGCTTACCTACAGTGCTTATGCAACAATTTGCAAGAGGCACTATAAAATGGCCAACACAATAAACACTCAAAAACATGACAGGCAAACATATAGTAATTTCTCTTGGTATTGCTGTTATGTGTATTTGCATATTAGGCATCACAAACAATTTTGAAAATTCAGCTGGAAAAAACAAGGCAATATAGTATGTTAATTCTGTCATTAATGCAACTTTGCTGCCTCTGAGCAGATGTGCAACAATCATGCCCTTTATGCAAAACCAACGGTATTTACAAATAGTTCAGAGTTTCACTCATGTGAGAGAGTGGATGTGAGTTCTGATACCACCTGATGCTGCATGTGGGTGTTGTTTGATGGTTAAGGTAAGAGTGAAGGCATCCATGTGTGAAAGACTTGTGTCCTGTGGCCTTCACGCTATACTCATCCTGCACACTTTAGCCTGGATATCTGTATAAGCCCCCCCGAGACTTCCACCCACAC
Source organism: Sardina pilchardus (assembly GCF_963854185.1). NCBI lineage: Eukaryota > Metazoa > Chordata > Actinopteri > Clupeiformes > Clupeidae > Sardina > Sardina pilchardus. The sequence continues at coordinate 20,720,493 of NC_084999.1, forward strand.
CATACAGTGATCTCTTATGAAACTCAGTGAGTCTTCTGACTCACATCAGCCAGTGCATGCACATTTGTGTCCTCTCGACCCTGTGTGTACAGTGGGAGCACCCACTCTCACACCTATACACACAAATAATACAGTTCTGATACACACACACACACACACACACACACACACACAAACACCCACCCACCCACCCACACACATACTTGAACAGACACACATACACACACACAGCTGGAAACAAGCATAGGCAACCATCCATCCATAGTAACATGAACTTTTGAAAAGTCAAGATAGGGTATATGTCTATTGGCAGAGTGATTGAATGTCTAACCATTGACATTTGAATGGCTGTACAACTTGGCTTACATCTTCATAAATCATTTTCCAGTGAGTAACTACTAATATGCTGCAAGACCATGGCAAGTGACTTTTTGTCATATTAAATAAGCTATAGCCTGTGTAGCCTGTTAGCTTAATTGATGAGAAACTTCAAGCCTCTACCGCATCTGGTAATAACTACAGTGTCATAAGCATGCCTGAAAAAAAGTTTGTTTTTGCCACGCCAGGCTCATAAAGGTTTTTGTAAGAGTCTGACAAAATGGAGAGGGTCTGTACAGAGATACACAAGTCTGAGCGATATGTCATCATAATCATATGCACACAAAGTATAAAATCTCTCGGGCTCCAGCACTGCCCTGCACTTACACATTGCACCAGTTGCACCAGCAAGCATGTTTTGTTTTGTGTATTATTACAATCATTGTGTAATTGTTATATAATATGTACTGTGTAACAACAAAGTTACAAAATAAGTGGAGTTTAGTCAAGTTTCCGAATTTGAACATCCGCGCAAACATGCAAGCCTGGCCCTGCCCGCCTGTATCTCAGCTCATTTTCTACTGCTCTGGCTCCTCTCAATGCACTTATATTTCCCTCGACCACAAGGATAGTGGGCCAATCAGTAATGAGAGGGAATGACGCTAGTGTTAAATTTTAAAGTGCCCGTGGTAAATGGTAACAATGCCTGCAAAAGCAAATTTGCAGTCGGAAGAATGTGGTTTGTGAAGTAGGAAATAACATTAGGGATCCTTAATTAATGTGATTGGTTAGGTTGAACCAATGATTTCAAAGGTAATGTAAAAGACTACACCGACTGCACCCTGTTTTTGAAAGACTACATCTTTCAAAAACATGTAAACCCTTTAGAAAAAGTTAACTTGGGGCTAAAAAAAAACAACTTACGTGTCTCCGTCATCGTCTTGGTGTGTCGCTAGGGCAACGTCAGCCTGCAGCCGTTCCACCTGGACCTGCCAGGGGGAGAGGTGTGCTCTAGCTCCATGAGGTACAGCAGCCCTGGGACACAGTGCAAAGGGACCTGGGTAGAGTAGAGTAGAATAGGGACGTAGAGCTTAGATATTGCATAACATAAGAGCTTACCTCAATAATTACCTGCTGAGGTATAATTATATTGCATCTGTGGTGTAGTGTACAGTGTAGTGGCAATGGAATGTCATGTGAAAAGTGTAGAAACAGTCATTTGGCTGTTTGAACATCACACCAATAAGCCATGAGTATCATGAGATCAACTGTCAGGATCAGCTATCAACCATGCAAATATCTGGCGTGTGAGGTTCAAAATCCCTTTCGTGGAAGGATCACATAGCCACAAACTAAGACAAAATAGCTGTTCCCCTATAGACTGATGATGAGTTCCCTTGAACATCTGTCCCAAACACCATAAATATTGCTTTATGGAGAGCATCTTCAAGGTAGGAAGAATCAAACTATTTAGGGACACATGCATTAATGCTGACATGTCATATCAACAATATCAACTCCAATGTGAATAGTACATGAGTTTACTGGGGGCAATTAATGTCACAAGAGAAAACTGACTCCACCACAAGCTTGGAACCACCACTTACTATGCCTCAATCTATAACACCCACTTTATTGAACACTGCTAATCTTCAAATTCATCATATTCACATTAATTTTGATCAGAATTCCACACTCTCTCCAGTACATAAGCAGTCATAACACTATCATACTAATTGTATAAGTCAATTTGGATAAAATGGTCTGCCAAATACCACAACCATAACCATGAACTCCATAAACCTTCAGCTACAGTGGTTGCTATAGTTACACTTTTGACAACCTGCCACTTAAATGGCTAGTGTGACATGATGACTAGACTTTGGCATTCAACTTGAACTCGAATGTATTACTCCTACAGGAAGTGTACAATATAATAATATATCGTTTACCACAGTAATAGACTCATGAAAAGGATTTGTTTCCCCCAGAAATTCCTCAGTCCATTAAGGAATTTTGTGTGACATAAAACAATCTACAGCCACATGCAACATGATAAATTACAGTGTGCAACAATTACATGGTGTTAATTGATTTTGAATAAAAGCATGTGCAACACTAGATACAAGCATAGGCAATTACAGTGTTATGGTGTGTTTATAGAATTGACAGGGGGCAGAATTATTGTCTGTCATAGGGCCCAAATTGTATAGCAGGAAACCTGGGGGAAGTAGGTTATACAGTAGGTTCACTTTGACCTATTGGCACAGCTTGTTCCATATTAGATTGACTCGGACAATTTCACAATGTCTGGACAAGCCGTGACTGCGCAATCTGTCAACTGCATACTATTCCAAGGGCTGACTCACCTCTCTGTATGCCACGGCAACTATTCTATGTTCACGTGTGGGCTAATAGAAGCATATAGAAGCATACAAGTCAGGCAGACATTTTTAGAGGATATAACTTAGCATTAAGCATGCAACAGTATTGCTCTTAATTCCATTTTTAAACAACTTGAAACTCACGGAGGATTAAGGGGTCCAGCTGCCTAGAACCACTAATGGTGTCTTGTGCCGTTACACGTCCAAATGCCTCATGAACTTCATAATGGTCGGTTGTTTTCAAAACACTTGTAGCAAGTTTGCGAGATTTTGCGCCGTTTGCAAAATCTTTTTGGCAAAGGGTGCTTGGTTGAGCTGGAGACTCCGATCCACCAGGGTAAGGACGCTTCCTAAAGGGAAGTCTTGAAGGTGATGCGTCCTGTGATTTGGCAGCAATCGTGTCCTCCGCAACCGACTCGGGCTTTACGCGAACCTGGACAAAAGCAGAGTCCGAGTTATTGGTACACTGAGTCTTCTCCGGACTTGTGCAGTCTTTAAGATGTGGCTTCTTTTGATGTGACAGTACTTGATGGTCAGGGACAGAGGTAGTGGTCCGCGATCCATTAATACAGTCTTGCTGGTTTGCCGGTAACTCCGCTTTCACTTCAGCACTGTCACTGAGGCGACCTGTGTCACTCGCTGTGTTGTCAACATTGCTTGCACGTCCTCTGGTCGAGGTCCGTAGATCCAGAGGTGCCGCTGATAAAGTCTGTTGGCAACTCATTGTCATGATTTGGGGCATGTAGACAGTTCGTATCCTAAGATGACACTGATATCCCGCGTTCGTCCGCCTCAGCTCCTTTGCGCCAGTGGAAAATAAGGTCCAGGTAACAACCAGGTGAGGGAATTATCTGTAAACTCCATCTGCATGAGAGGGGATGGTAAAACTGCATGTCAATCATTTAAACACACTGGCAATTCTGACAATCCCGAGTAATCAATAAGTCAATCAAATGCTACATGTTAATAATAGCCAGATCATAGGCTACTTGTGAAATGATAACATCCTTCCAAGACAGAATAGTCTACTATGGAGCGCACCTACCTCAAATGTCATCCTGAAACAATGAATCAGTTTTAAAAGCAGCACGTGCATAAAGGTTGCGAACTCTATCAGCAGAATGAAAACTGCACGGTCATTTTCATTTCTGACACTTTCCAAAGACAGCCTGAGTGACGTTAGGTGCAAGAGGAGGCGCAGGGAAGTCAACCACCTCGTACACTCATCGTACGGTCAAATGAAAACCAAGAAGTCAGTTGATGAAGTAGCCAACCCCCCTCCCTCCTCCTTACCCCATTAACGTCAAACTAAAAAAACGATTCTGGTTAAGGGCATTCCCGTTCGTAAATCAAGTGCAACGTTGAAACTGATGGTTAAACATTCGCGGGCAAAATAATGCAATATCGTTTGAATTGTCATTTCATCGTTTGCGATAAAACTGCCCTAATCGATGTGTTCTAAAACAAGAGAGGGACATACCTAAAGCAACATGTGGTCTTTTACTGTAACCTATAATAGACCTCGGCATTTGTTGTGAATGGGCTATTTCAGCTGAATGTGTTTGACGGTCTCCAGTCTATTTTGGTCGGCTATAGCCATTTTCCAATCCGGAAGCGCGCGCCGCGCGCCCAACCACACAACTGCAAGCAGTCCGGTTTAGTCACGTCCTGCTCGTATGGGGTTTTCATGTTATCCTCAAACAATTTTATTGGCTATTGCAAGTTGTTACATGCCCCTTGAGCCAGACCATTACTGATAACGTTTGGTTTTGCTTTCCGTATCTAGGCTACTTTGCTCTAACCACCTCTTATGCATGCTTGTTTCACGAAGAAGGCGGGGATCTCTCTGAGCATTGTTGTTTGTCAGACTGTGTCCTTAAGCTGCATTCATTAGAACTACTCATAAGGCTACAACGCTAATTTAAAGTTAAAAAAAGATAATGCATTAAATTTTTATTATAAATTATTCCCATGTAAATGTGATGTTTCTGCAAATTGCAACACCTCTCATTTTGAACATGTTTTTCTTGTGGGGGCCTCCTGTGAGGGCCCGTTGGCCCTTGAGGAGATTTGACTTAAGATAATACAGTCAGCGACCCTATACGATATCAAGCCCGTGCCCTTTTTTTGTCACTTTCAGCAATCATCTCATGGCCGCTAGCTGCTCTTTACTGTAAAACAAAACAAAACAAAACAAAAAACGGTATCTGATGGCAGCCCAAACCCTTCTTAGAGTGTCTCTGCTAAGCTGCCTCTCTTGTGTGTTTTGTTTGGTCCTTGGTTAAAATATAATTAAGGCTACGTTGTTTTGGTTAGAATTATCTGCTAATACATTTAAATAAGCATGAACACAAATAACCACGACTTCCGGCACAGTCGTTGGTTGGATTTTTAACAGCCAGTTCCAGCAAAGGTTGGTAAACCAGAAGGTGTTTCAGCTCTTTCAAGTATTACTTAAGGAGTAGGATAGGCTACCTTACCGTGCGATCCAATTCTCCGTTGGATTGTAATTTAGATTACTTGTCCATTCAATTACTTGTACACATTGCAATGCCTCAGAGGATTATGTTGTACGTGGAATATCATGTTGTTAAAAGTGGCTGAAATGTTACTCACTTTTCCCCAATTGCTAGAAGCAGTAGAAAAGTACGACATACTGTGGCAAAATACTGACCCTGCACACTTACAATAAGGAATTTTACTACTTTCCAGATATCTGATATCTGTCACAGTCCTACATCCAGCCCCCACAAATGACCAGATAAACAATTTGAAGACAATGTTGAATATTGAAATATCAAAAAATTATTATTGTGTGTTTGCAACAGCATGTCGTTTAAAAGTAGCCCTTTCATCAAATCACTCCGATCACAGATGTTAGAAAGCAGGCCTGCTTCTCTGCTCATCATCTACAACCCCCTTAGTCTTTGTGGAGGAGTCTTGTTACCTGGGCCAGTTTGGGACTTTCCTCCCAATCATAAGTGAATGGAACGGGCAACAGAAAGTGAGGGTGTGAGTTTAAAGTCCCTAAAATACAGCACTCTTGTACATAACTGGCAGTTAGTAACACAGGATCTTTCTTTATTGCATGTCAGCTGTTATTGAACATGACCAGTGAAGGTACAGTATAAGACCCAGACGTGTGGCTAGTTAGTGGGGAAGTCCACAGAAGGTTTGGTTTAATTATTTTGTGTGAATTGGTGACTCCTGTTGGTTTGACGACCATACTGCACTAGTATTTATCTGAAATTCTACTCTAAAAGCAAAGTATTGCCTCATGTCATTATTATAATTGTTGATATGACGTTCACTCTAGTTCCGGCTACCATTCAATAAATAATAGCACATCAGCACAGCACATAGTGGCGTAGTCATAAAATAATAGTAGACAAAGCAGAATGATATTGGCTGGGTTTCCCAGATTCGTTAAGAGGCTCTTACAGTAAGTGCTAAGAACTTCTTAGGAGCACTCTAAGAACGTTCTAAGAACGCTCCAAAGAAGTTCTTAGCGCTTAAGAGCTTCTTAACGAATCTGGGAAACCCGGTCATTGTCATTTCCCCGCTTTCTGCCATTCAGAATGACAACATGTTTCATCTAATTTCTGCAATTCATATTTCTCTTTTTCCAGTCCAAGCACTAATCAGTGCTTTCCATTTGGTTTGCCTTGATAAGCAGGGCACAGACATCACATTTAATGTCATATAACTCACATCAATGATATTATTTTTTGTCCTCATTTGTGCACATCATCTACGTCTTTAACCCTCAAAAGGGGCTTTGTGAAGAATTATGTAAGAATTGAATACACCAAAGGTACTCTTACATTGAATTGAACATCACTGAGGTGCTATTGACATATTACAAGAAAGAAGGCCTGCCTGGCTTGTTTACATTCAAACATTGTAGTGGCTATCAGGGCAACAGTGATTTTTTTACATTACATCAAAATGGCTATTTCATCACTTGCTATTTCTAAGTCATTCATAAATGATTCAAGGCAAACAAATATTTATTGAAAATCTGAAATTATATATCTATACTGGCTAATACAGCCAAATAAGGGCAACTCTAGAAAACAGCTAACTACATCAGTAAGAGGCAACTGGCTAAGTGCCCATGTGGACCCTGGCTCAAGTCCGCCCGGGTCATTTCCCGATCCCACCCCATCTCTCTCTCCCACTCATTTCCTGCCGATCTCTTATTGTCCTATCAAAATAAAGACAAAAAGCCTTCTAAAATATACAGAAGAAATGGTAGCGTATTATTATGCACGTATAGAGGGGTGCTTTTCTGGTGGGTCAGGGGGAAGTGGGTGAAAAAAAGTCAAGGGTGTGTGTTTGGGGTGGGTCGGGGTTCTGGTATTGGGAGCACTGATGCTGACTTGTACACGGGTGGCTGAAATTGTTGGTACCCAAGCAATTTTTTGATTGTCTGGGTCGCAGGAGAGGAAGTTGTTAGGCTTCTCTGAGGGAGGGCTAGGGCTGGCATACTTGGAAAATGGTGGGGACTTGTGTTTTGGTGCTGCTTTGTTACATCTGACCCAGGGTGCCTTGAATCTGTGCAGGGCACAATGAAATCTCAAGAGTAGAAGATATCCAGAAGGGAGACTTAGGGTGCCTCTCATGTAAAGTTTATACGTCCTCCCTCGCTCCTCTGGCCTCGATCCTCACTGATCTACATAAAGAATGATGGGGCGGCAACAACGATAGCCTATCCCTTCGTCTATCTTTCTTTATGTAGATCAGTGAGGATCGAGGTCCGAGGAGCGAGGGAGGACGTATAAACTTTACATGAGAGGCACCCATAGCCCAGTCGCAGGAAGCTCAATCACAAGTCATAGGTCCTCTAACAGGATAGTTACCCAAAGCAGAGACTCTAATGGGAGACACAGCACTCTGCTCCATAGAAATGCATGGGATTAGTTTGTAACACCAATATGGTGGTTGTCTAGCCTGGGAGTACCCATACAAACCTTTGGCAAATTTAGGATTTGCTCTGCTTGTCCATCTCGCCAACAGACCATTGAATTCAATTTTCAATGTCCCTAAATGACAGGCACGTAAATATAGTTGCTAATCCGATTAAAAACTTCTGTTTAGGTCGGACTAACACAATCACTTGTTTTTTTTTTTTCGAGTGACATGTCAACATACTCATGTTCCCCCATGTGATTCCAGACCTGTTATTCACCCAATTCTGCTACACCCATTCTAGAAAATCTAAATAAGCGTTCCAAACTTTAGGATGACCCATAACATATGATTCCAGCCATACTCAAAAGCACTCTGCTATCTCAATGTATCAGAGTGAATGTACTGCTCAGTGGGAAGTTCGGCCACACACACACACACACACACACACACACACACACACACACACACACACACACACATTCACACACCCCATTTCAACTCTTTCTGGAAAGAGTTGAATAATATGCAGTCTGTGATTGGAACCATTCAAACCTGAAACACAAAATGACCCGTCGACAGATGTATAATTCTCATTCGGAGCTACAGACAGCTAATCCACTCATTTGAGGTATAGCGGCACCTAATGTAAACTGAAAAAGCAAACGTGAAGCATTGTAATCACAGATATCTTTGGCGGACATGCTCAAAACTGCACAAAATGTGAAGAACAGGATCATTATGACACTCCGTGCATGCCAAGTTTTGTGGAATTCCGTTCATGGGGGGTCATATCAGCTACACGAACACATACACACACATTCACGGCTTAGGCGTGGGTTGAGGTTAGGGTTAGAAAGTTAGGTTTAGGAAAGCACATACACATGCAGGCAAGCAGGCACACACAAACACACAGAGAGAGAGAGAGAGAGAGAGAGAGAGAGAGAGCGGTAAACACGTGCACACACACACACACACACACACACACACAGAAGTATGGAGAAGGACAGTGGTACCCAGACTTTTTCTTCAGAGGGCCAGCTCACTATGCTAAGAGAGAGACTCTCGGAGTATGTCAGTAACCGTATAGCTTATTGCTGTGAACAACAGTCTACCTTAGTTGGGGTCTGTTGATGGGGTCTGTTGTTGTCCCTGTCAAAGTTGCCATGATCATGGACACTTCAACAGGCACAAGATTTGTTTATTAATTATTTAATATATGATATCATAGGCTATTGCAATCTAATACCATTGTTACAGTAACTGTGTTCATTTTGTATTGCTATCATATCAATTGATATGTCATATCAATATAAAATGTGTAATATGGAATAGCTCAAGTTAAATAATACTAATAAAAGACTAAAAAGACTAGCATTCCTAAAAATATATTTTATTCAAACTGTGTGAACTAAAGTTCTCAAACTAGACAGTTTTATGAAATGCTGAAAAAAAAACATTGGAAATGACCACTCTGACTTTGAGAACTTTAATTCCATTTTCAATGGCAAACTTTAAACAGCACCAAAACAGCCACCAGTGGACACAAGTATTACATGTGTACTGTTAAGACTCGCCATAGAGAATGAAAATTACGATGCCAACTCCTGTGCAGGCCCGATGCTATCACGGACATGTTTTGGGGAGCCACCCAAAATGAGGTGGCGGGCCGTTGTTTGGGGACATGGGGAGATGGAGACAAATTGATAAGCGTAATTTATATTTGCAGAGAAAACGTGCAGGACTGGGCGGTGGTCATATTTTTTACATCTAGTTTGTTACCTCCGCCAAGGAGGTTATGTTTTCATCAGAGACCAGCGTTTGTTTGTCTGTCAGACTGTTTGTCTGTCTGTCTGTTAGTTAGCAAGATAACTAAAAAAGTAATGGATGGATGATGAAATCAGAAATGACCCAAGAAAGAAACGATTACATTTTGGGAATGATCTGTATCACCGTTGGGATGCGGATCCGTTTTTTCAGAGCCGTTTATATTTTTTGCTTAGCGGTGTAATGGCATGGTATGGCCACGTGGTGACGATCTGAATAGTTTAGGTTCAAATGTATGACAACCGAGAAAGAACAATACAGGCGGAGGTCTGCGCTCTCTGAGTGCTTTTCTAGTTTTTAAAGTAAACATCAGATGCTATGTTACTTTGCCAAAATATATGAACGATTTATATAGCTTTTAGTCAGGATTTTTTTTACATTTTGGAATATACAAGAGATCTGAATGTCACAGGAAGGGACAATAACCGGTGAATGGTGAACAAATTTGGAAAATGCTCTTTGACAAGAGTTGGCTGTTGTTGTGTGCGGCATACAGTAGCCTATATTGTTGCCGGCACTGTATATGTTGCCTGCAGAAAATGTTTAATGATATATATAAATGTGTGTCAGTCACACACACACACACACACACACACACACACACACACACACACACACACACACACACACACACAGGTAGTGGTAGGTGTGTGTCACACACCTACCACTACCTGTGTGTGTGTGTGTGTGTGTTTGTGTGTGTGTGTGTGTGTGTGTGTGTGTGTGTGTGTGTGTGTGTGACTGACACACATTTTATCTTTCATGTGAGGGTTACACATTAGTAAGTAATGCAAGTGGAGGAAAGGGTTCGGCTGAATCCGGAACAAATCAAGCCCTGCATGTCAACATATAAACACAGGTCTGAGAAGGAAATAAGATAAGTGCTGAAAACATTTCAGGGACTACACCCAAGTGCAATGACAGTGCAGTCCATATGGTGGCAGCAGCAAATAAATATGCTGCATGCACTCACTGTGTGTGAACTGATGGGGTCAATAGTCACTAGATGACCATTCACATTGTGTGTTGCTTTGTTGTATGCTGACATTATTTAAAGGTGTGCTTGAGCATTGAGTATATTAATTTCACATAAAATATTCAAAACCTCAAGCTACAACCTGCTTGTAGTTGGATACATCTCTCTCTCTCTTTCTTCTCTCTCTCTCTCTCTCTTTCTCTCTCTCTCTCTCTCTCTCTCTCTCTCTCACACACACACACACACACACACACACACATGCACACATACACTCACTCACTCTGCCTCTCTCCCTCCCTTCCTGTCTTCTTCTACAATGCAAACAAAACAAACCTGTTTGTCCGCCGGAAACCCATCAGAGCCACAGAGAGCAAAGGAGCTCCTGCCCTAGAGAGCCAGACTTCTACTCCATTCATCTGCTCACTATACGTTACAACAGAGCTCTCTCAGACATCAAACTTCTACCACAAGAGGAACACTTCTCATCACTACCGGCAAGACTTGAAAATCAGACAGACCAGAGGCAGTGAGCACTTGGAGGAGAGAGAGAAAGAGAGAGAGAGAGAGAGAGAGAGAGAGAGGACATGTAGTGCGTGAACACGAGCGTGTGAAATCGTGAGGGAGAAAGGGTGGAGCAACAGACCCTGCATGGGGGAAGGGTAGGAGGAGACTGGGCTGAGAGGGCTCAGGCAGTATCAGTTTCTCAGCCTCTCATTTGTTTCTGTCAAAACTTTTTTTTTTACAACAATTTGTAAGAAGTGTTTTGTTCGAGCTGTGGTGAGTAATACATAATGGGAAGAAAGGACAATTCCTCTGACTGATGTGCATTCATGCTAAAGGAGTTGAAGAAAACAATATTTCAGTTTGAATGAGTTGATTGACTAGAGCACAGGACCACACTGTTTTTAAGCTCTCTTTTCCCGTTGGCTTTAAGCCCATTATGTCTCTTGGCATCAGCATGCTGGTGTTTCCTCTTTCTCTCTTCCGACGATGAGTCATACCAGTGGATTATGAGTTGGATTACAAATGAGATTGGATTATGGGATGTCTTTATGCGGGAGCTATTATGCCGGTAAGAAGATCTTTTTTTACCACATGGCAACATTGATGTGATGCCTGCTGATAACCACTGTAAACTGAGTGGTCCACATGACCGCTGAGTAATCAGGAAATAGACTGACAAAACATCTCAACCATCATGATATGCATATATAAGTCTAAAATCTAAATATAGAACTCTCCACATTTGTGATGCAGTAAATATTTATTTACATTTCAATGGAAAAAAAGCCAACATTTTTGTTTTTGACAACCATGTTTTTTTCGAAACCGACTACTCATAGGTCTTCCTTCCGTCACACCACATTAAGTGTAGACAAGCCCTTACAAGAGGGTTGGTACCCTCTATAATCAGGTCAATCACCTGTCTCTCTAAAGACCAATAAGGTAAATCCACAGTCATATTACATGCTCAGTGCTACAAGACACCTCAAGCATAGGAGGATAGGCGGGGTTATTTGGAGTCAACCAGTGGGACCAGAGACAAACTGTTAGTCCCCAGAACATGGCGACAGGAAGTGCTGGCCTGCTGTCCGGACGAGGACTGCGGCGCGAGGTCTCCGAGTCGACCCCGCCGCAGCCGCCCACCAGCTCGGAGCGCAAGCTGCTGGAGAAGGTCCTGAAGAGGCTGGACAAGCTCCACCGGCTGAGCGTGGACGCGCGCATGGCCCTGCGCAACAGCCCGCCCTACCTGCCCGACTTGGTGACCGAGACGGCCACACTGCTGACGGACATGTGGGCGCCCTACCGAGGCCCAGTGGTGGGAATCCCGAGGGCCGACGAAGGGGAGTACCTGCGGGTCCACGTTAAGCACCTGCTGTATAAGACGGACCGGGCTGTCCTGCTGTTCAAAGAGGGCCGCGAGAAGATGTTCGAGGAGACCTCCAGCTGCAGGTGAGATTGTGTTGGGTGGCAGTCAAGTTGTTTTTACTTGTGTGTGTGTGTGTGTGTGTGTGTGTGTGTGTGTGTGTGTGTGTGTGTGTGTGGGGACATGATTTGACATTGGGACTTGACTGGTGGATTAACCATGAATTTATTACAGAACCGTAACTGAGCCTGTGCATATGGGTCATTTACACAGGCCAACTCTGTGTAGCTGAAGATGAACCTGATGATTCATACTTCTAATCCCACGTGGCTTTTGAATTATTATTGAGTGTAGCCAAATGATGCCTCCCAAGACACTTAAACATTCTTGAATGAAACCCAGAAATGGTCTTGAGGGGTTAACATCCTAGATGTTAATGAACTTGCAATAGCGGATGAGGGTCATTTAAACAAAGCCAAAGCAAAGCTTGTAAAACCAAACGCATGCTAAATATAACTTCACCAATAAAAAATGCTCCCACAATCCCGCAAGATGTTTTATGTAGTCTAGGCTTACAAGTACCACAAATGTGTATGATTACTCACAACTATTTATTTAAACCATATTTAACTATTTTGAAAATGTACACATACTGTAGATGTTCACATAAATCATAAAATGTTCACATAGACACTGCAGCATTCTGTCAGACCACAACAAATACAGTAAAAATGATCTTTCTTCAAATAGGACGCACTAAGATCAATGCATAATTACTGAGGATCCTTTCCTCATTTATTCCTTTAACTGGAAATTATGGATTTTGACTGTTTTGCATGCCTTTGTGGATGTGGCTTGAACTAGCTTTGCATTCCATGCCACAGTAATTTTGTTACTGTCAATGCAAAGTCAACATGCAGTCATCTGTTTCCTAGGCCTACACCCATCTGTGTGTAAGAGCGTGAAGAGGAGACAGACATTTACATGACATAATTGTATTGTGTTCAGAATTCATAGCCAAAAAGCATACCTCTCAGTCATGACACATCAAAGCCATCACTCAGTGTCTGTTGTTCGTTCAATCAGAATTTTGCATTTCCTAAAAAACAGAATAGAACAACCAATAGTGGCATAAAGCAGGGACATAATCATGTTTTTAAAAATATTGTGAAGTCCTTTGGCACAGTATATCTGCACAGATTTAGCAAAAGTCTAAATTTATATCAATGTGGGGAAAATTCAATCAAGTTTTAATGAATGTATTCTATGGCTAATAGTAAAGTCAACACCCTAGCAGTAACATCAACACCTGAGAAAGGGCCCAGATTCAATACCATCGGTGGCTAAAAATCAAGGCCTAGATCCGATAGCGCTGGCCCCTAATAATCGGCCCTGCGTTGATATGTTGATGTGTCAATGTCCGATACCCAAAAGTGCTATCTAAATATTCACAGTGATGCAATCTCTTGACTCTCCACAAAAGACCTAAAACACCAATTATTAGATCTCACATGTTTGGGCCATGTTAACTACTAATAAGCTGAAATTAATTAGGATGTTGAATGTAAAACAACAGAGCTTTTCATTTTTCAGCACATCTGCATCAGAAATAGAGGGTTTTATGGAGACCTATTTGTTCAACAGAATAAAAAAAAACTGTTCAAACAGCATACTACTTGGACTGTAGCTACAATCATTTGTGTGGCCCGTACCAAATGTCTGAGAGCAGCCATTCCTTTATTCTGCGGCTGGATAAGTGATGAATACTAATTGCTCAGCGTGCTCAGTGGAAACAGGCTCTTTTGTGATGTTAATTGGGAGAAAGCCTGTTGTCTGCACACAGTATTGGGGCTCAGGTTCCATGGGCTAAAAAGACAGCGAGTCGGGGTGCCACTGCACTGTGATTTGAGCTTGCGCACATGTCACATATATGTGGTACCAGTACCCAGTGCCATGTTTTAAATTGTAGTTAAGCAAAGGGTTCAAACCTTTTTAATGGCCATCTGTGGAGTTCGGTAGCAAAATGGCATCCACGGGGTAATGCAACACAGTGAGAATGATGAAGTGTTTTCATGTTTGATCACTTATTTGCATTGGATGTGGTTAAATTTGGCATTTCTTAATGGTTGAGATACACCACGTAGTGTATTAAAGAATGTAAATAATTCTATTGAACAATTTTATTGACACTTTATCTGTACACAAATAGAGAAGATAGAGTTCTCTGCGCTTCTTCAAACGACAACAACCAGGGCAGGACAAGACAGTGTAGAGTAAAAGAACGATGGTCAAAGAACTCTGATGAAGATGTACTGTAACCTTACATCGAAACGTTAGTCACCATTATGCACCTTAATAAATAAGAAAAATATCATCTATATATAAATAGCATTTTTTACTCTACATAATCTGTACTGTTCCTCTATCTCATTGTAATTGCAAATCCATTACCAATTCATCGTTACCAATAATACCAATAGCGAAATCCTTTTACAGTATAACTTTCATACTTCTATACTGCTATAAAACCTGCAATAGCCTACATGTCGTTAATAGTGATAGACAATCAATCACAATGTAAATAGTAAATTCTAGAGTCAGTCTACAGCATGATGAATGTCTGGTCAAGGAAAGTGTAGAATTCAACTTTTCGAAGAATGCGTGTCTTTCTAATGTTGCGTAGCAGGACCAGCGAGTTCAACCTAAATGCCTATGTCTCTAGTTCTTATCGCCTTTGTGTTTACCTTCACAGAGAGAGGTATTTTACTGTGAGAAGATCTGTGAGCACTGCAGAAAGCAGACACAGCAGAAACACTGTCTCACAGTTACAAAATGACAGTTGGCAGAGTTTCATGATAATAAAAAAGGTTTCTTAACTCTCTCTCTCTCTCTCTCTCTCTCTCTCCATCTCTCGCATACAAACACACACACACACGTTTCGTGTCTCAGACAACAATGATAGGTAACCTTCTCTATTTCTCCTTTGGACTCCTCATGTTAGAATTAAAAGTTCTGAACACTTTTGAAATAATGCAGGTACTCAGTATGTCCTTCCTCCTCACTTTAACATGTACTGTAACTATTTTACATGATCTTCTTATGATACCTACTACTAAGGGCATACATCTATGAATCTTTCTATTTCTATCTACTGTATAGAGAAAATCTGTTTTATTATCAGGCATATTTGTGTGTTTATTGACTTTACTGTCAACATCCAAACCATGGTCTCATGTAGTGGACAGGAAGAGCAAAAAAAAACAGTTCATGATCAAGTGAAACCAGACCTTGAAAACAAGCATGCTAGCATGATCATCAGATACAAAAGTAAATGGAACGTTTGTGGCAAGAGGGCTACTGGCTCAAAACGACCTGTGTCGCTATGCCGCTAACACCACTGTATGCCATGTACAGTGGATGGAAAATTTTACCTGCAGCAGATAGAGGTCTGTGGTTAGCAAACACGTAACGGTGGTCAGTCGCTGAAAAATGATACTTGTGAATCTACAAATGATCGCAGAACAAACTTTTAAGCTACAATAATTAGTTCAGAGGGAAAGAGGAAAATGAAAATATGATGCCCTTTATATATACTGTAATGTAATTTCAGAGAGATTTATTTGTCACATATAAAGTCACTTTTATATACTGTATATTTACAGCGTCATACACATTAGGACAAGAGAATGTACAGTAACATGAAACAAGGCTAACTGTTGCAAAGATGAGAGGTATGGCCGTGCATACATTTAGTGGCCAGCACAGCTTTGCCCCTTGAAGCACAACTGTTGCTGAGGTGCTAACTAGTCCCAGGTCATTGGCTTGTTGACCTAGAGGTTTACACAGTAATACATATAAATTATATTAAATATGAATGGATACTATCCTGTTGTGTCCATATTACTATGCACCTCATCAAGTCCAGTCACATCCCAAGTGCATTGTCTTATGACATACATCCAAAGTTGCACTGTATTTCAATGTAGGCTACTTTTGGTTGGGTGCATATTAGTTGCAGCCATCTGAATACGTACTGTAGAGGGGCTGATTAAACTCTTTTTCTAGAATACCTGTCAGCATGTAGTGAGAGTCTAGAACAGCCAGACTCTTAGGTGGTCAGTCAATGGAAAGTACAGATGCACAACTACAAAGACTATGGAGAGGAAATGAAGAACAGTGACTTCCTGTTAACAGAGGCCAAAGAGCGGCAGTATCTCAGAGTGGTGTGTGTGTGTGT